>NC_045960.1:389318-689318 GCF_010909765.2 Amblyraja radiata
AAGTAGACTGGAAAGGGATCCTAGCAGGAATGAAGGTGGAACAGCAATGGCAGGGATTTCTGGGCAAAACCTGGAAGACACAGGATCATTTAATTCCAAAAAGGAAGAAAGATTCTAAGGGGAGTAGGAGGCAACCGTGGCTGACAAGAGAAGTTAGGGATAGAATAAAACTAAAAGAAAAGATGTATAACACAGCAAAAGTAGCCGGAAGCCAAAGGATTGGGAAACTTTCATAGGACAACAGAAGGAAACAAAACGGGCAATACGGGCTGAAAAGATGAAGTATGAAGGGAAGCTGGCCAGGAATATAAAGAAGGACAGTAAAAGCTTCTTTAGATATGTTAAGGGGAAAAGGGTAGCAAAGTCAAATGTGGGTCCCTTGAAGGCAGACACTGGTGAAATTATTATGGGCAGCAAGGAAATGTCAGAAGAGTTGAATAGGTACTTCGGATCTGTCTTCACTAAGGAAGACACAAACAATCTCCCAGATGTACTGGAGGACAGAGGATCTAAGGGGGTAGAGGAACTGAAAGAAATTTTCAATAGCCGAGAAATAGTTTGGGTAGCCTAATGGGACTGAAGGATGATAAATCCCCTGGGCCTGATGATCTGCATCCCAGGGTCCTCAGGGAGGTGGCTCTAGAAATAGTGGATGCATTGGTGATCATTTTCCAATGTTCAATAGATTCAGGATCAGTTCCTGTGGATTGGAGGATAGCTATTGTTATCCCACTTTTCAAAAAAGAAGCGAGAGAGAAAACGGGGAATTACAGACCAGTTAGCCTGTCTTCGGTGGTGGGAAAGATGCTGGAGTCAATTATTGAAGAGGTAATAATGGGGCATTTGGATAGCATTAAAAGGATAATAATAATAATAATAATATCTTTTATTGTCATTGCACGTCAGTGCAACGAGATTTAGTATGCAGCTTCCAACCGATGTAAAAGAAAAGTAAAATAAATAAATAAGCTGTGTGACGTGACCATCCAAGGGATACAATCCAGGGGGGGTGGGGGGCACTCAGCAGGGCCGGTTCAGAGCCGCTATAGCTCTGGGGATAAAGCTGTTTCTGAGTCTGGTGGTTCGGGCGTAGAAGGCCTTGTAACGTCTGCCCGAGGGAAGTAGTTCAAACAGTCCGTTACAAGGGTGTGAGGAGTCTTTATGGATGCTGACGGCCTTCCTGAGGCACCGTGTGTGGTAGATGCCCTCCAAGGCTGGTAGCTGTGTCCCAATGATCCTCTGCGCTCTGTGGACGACGTGCTGAAGTGCTCTCCTCTCCGCCTCCGTGCAGCTGAGATACCACACTGAGATGCCATACGTTAATATGCTCTCTGTGGTGCAGCGGTAGAACGTTGTCAGCAGCTGTTGGGGCAGACCAGTCTTTTTTAATTTTAAGGATTTAATTTAAGGATTAGTCCAAGTCAACATGGATTTATGAAAGGGAAATCATGCTTGACTAATCTTCTGGAATTTTTTGAGGATGTGACAAGTAAAATGGATGAAGTGGTGCTAGTGGATGTAATATATCTAGACTTTCAGAAAGCCTTTGATAAGGTCCCGCATGGGAGACTAAAATTAGAGCACATGGTATTGGGGGTAGGGTGTTGACATGGATAGAAAATTGGTTGGCAGACCTGATGCAAAGAGTAGGAGTGAACGGATCCTTTTCAGAATAGCAGGCAGTGGCGAGTGGAGTGCCGCAAGGCTCGGTGTTGGGGCCGCAACTGTTTACCATATATATTAATGATTTGGAAGAGGGAATTATGAGCAACACTAGCAAGTTTGCGGATGACACAAAGCTGAGTGGCAGTGTGAACTGTGAAGAGGATGTTAGGAGGTTGCAGGGTGACCTGGACAGGTTGAGTGAGTGGGCAGATGCGTGGCAGATGCAGTATAATATAGATAAATGTGGGGTTATCCACTTTGGCGGCAAAAACAAGGGGGCAGATTATTATCTCAATGGCGTTAAGTTAGGTAAGGGGGAGGTACGGCGAGACCTGGGTGTCCTTGTACACAAGTCATTGAAAGTTGGCGTGCAGGTACAGCAGGCAATGAAGAAAGCTAATGGAATGTTGGCCTTCATAACAAGAGGATTTCAGTATAGGAGTAAAGAGGTTCTTCTGCAGTTGTATAGGGCTCTGGTGAGACCACATCTGGAGTATTGTGTACAGTTTTGGTCTCCTAATTTGAGGAAGGACATCCTTGTGATTGAGGCAGTGCAGCGTAGGTTCACGAGATTGATCCCTGGGATGGCGGGACTGTCATATGAGGTAAGATTGAAAAGACTAGGCTTGTATTCACTGGAGTTTAGAAGGATGAGGGGATCTTATAGCAACATATAAAATTATAAAAGGACTGGACAAGCTAGATGCAGGAAAATGTTCCTAATGTTGGGCGAGTCCAGAACCAGGGACCACAGTCTTAGAATAAAGGGGAGGTCATTTAAGACTGAGGTGAGAAAAAACTTTTTCACCCAGAGAGTTGTGAATTTGTGGAATTCCCTGCCACAGAGGGAAGTGGAGGCCAAGTCATTGGAAGGATTTAAGAGAGAGTTAGATAGAGCTCTAGGGACTAGTGTAGTCAAGGGATATGGGGAGAAGGCAGGCACGGGTTATTGATAGGGGATGATCAGCCATGATCACAACGAATGGCGGTGCTGGCTCGAAGGGCCGAATGGCTTCCTCCTGCATCTATTTTCTATGTCTATGTTTATGACCCAGCGCAGTCAAACTGAGGGAAGTCGGAGTCTGCAGCATGGAAACTTCAGGCCCAGTGCTGAGTCCAGGCTGCAGGTAAGGCGACGACTGCGGGCTGCTGGAGGGCGGTGGAGTGGCGAGGGTCAGCGGGCAAAGGGTGGGAGGTCCCGGTGGGCGGGAAACCAGCCCCATCAGAGATGGTGAGCAGGGTTAACTATAGAAAGGACCATTCTGCCTATCATAGCGGGTGGATGCTCGTTCCCACCCACCCTTTACCCCGCCCCCAGAGCCTTATCTCTTATCCCCTGAAGCAGGCAGGTCGGGCACAGTCGCAGCTGGTTCTGAGATTGTTAAACTTGCAGCCGCGCACCGACTCGAACACTCCTGACTGTTGAAAGGACAAGGCTCAGAAAATACGAATGTCAAAAGTTTTATACAGCTTGGTGGAGCGGGCCGAGGCCCCCCTAGATCTCAAGGCCCTAAGCTTAAGCTTGTCTAGCTTATACGTAAATCCGGCCCTGACTGACATATGTGACTTGCGTGGGTTCGTCAGCTTCACATTAAGTCGAGTCTTGCTACTACCACTTGTGAGCAGCAAGAAGTGGAATAGGCCATAGAGTCAGTCATAGATTGATAAAGTGTGGAAACAGGCCCTTCGGCCCAACTCACCCACACCGGCCAACAATGTCACAGCTACACTATCCCACTTGCCTGCGCTCAGTCCATATCCCTCCAAACCTGTCCTGTCAATGTACCTGTCCAACTGTTTCTTAAATGATGGGATAGTTCCAGCCTCAACTACCTCCTCTGGCAGCTCGTTCCATACACTCACCACCCTTTGTATGAAAACGTTATCCCTCGGATTCCTATTAAACCTTTTCCCCTTCACCTTGAACCTATGTCCTCTGGTCTTCAATTCCCCTATTCAGGGCAAAAAACAGCACATCTACCCGATCTATTCCTCTCACGATCTTATACACCTCTATCAGATCACCCCTTATCCTCCTGCACACCATGAAATACAGACCCAGCCTACTCAACCTCTCCCTATAGCTCACACCCTCTAGTCCTGGCAACATCCTCATGAATCTTTTCTGAGCTTGACAATATATTTCCTATAACATGGTGCCCAGAATTGAACACAATATTCCAAATGCGGTCTCACCAACGGCCTATACAACTGCAACATGACCTCCCAACTTCTATACTCAATACTCTGATTGATGAAGGCCAAAGTGCCAAAAGCCTTGTTGACCACCTTATCTACCTGCGACTCGACCTTCAAGGAACCATGCACCTGTACTCCTAGATCCCTCTGCTCTACAACACTACCCAGGGGCCTACCATTTACTGTGTAGGTCCTGCCCTAGTTTGACGGCCCAAAATGCAACACCTCACACTTCTCTGTATTAAATCAGCCATCAGCCATTCCTCCGCCCACCTGACCAATCGATCCAGATCCTGCTGCAATCGTTCACAACCATCTTCACTATCTGCAAAACCACTAACTTGTGAATCATCAGCAAACTTACTAATCTTGCGCTGTATGTTCTCATCCAAATCATTGATGTAGATGACAAACAGTAACGGGCCCAGCACCGAACCCTGAGGCACACCACTAATCACAGGCCTCCAGTCCGAGAAGCAACCTTCCACCATTACCCTCTGCTTTCTTCCATGGAGTCAATTTACTATCCATTCAGCTATCTCTTCTTGGATCCCATGCAATCTAAACTTCCAAAGCAGCCTACCATGCGGAACCTTGTTGAACGCCTCACTGAATGAAGTCCATGTACACAACATCTACAGCTTTGCCTTCATCAACATTTTTGGTCACGTCTTCAAAAAAATCCATCAGATTTGTGAGACATGACCTCCCATGTACAAAACCCTGCTGACTATCCCAAAACAGCCCTTGCCCATCCAAATGTCTGTATATCCTATCCCTCAGAATACGCTCCATTAACTTACCAACTACAGATGTTAAGTTCACCGGCCAATAGTTCCCAGCATTTTCCCTGCAGCCCTTCTTGAAAAGAGGTACAACATTTGCCACCCTCCAGTCTTCCGGCATCTCTCCTGTATTTAAGGACGACTCGTAAATTTCAACCAGGGCTCCCGCAATTTCCTCTCTGGTTTCCCACAATGTCCTCGGATATAGCAGATCAAGCCCTGGAGATTTGTCTACCTTCAAACACAACAATACCTTCAGTACTTCTTCAACAGTAACCCTGACTGCTCTCAAGACACTTCCAGTGACTGCTCCAATTTCCTCCATCCTACTGGCTTTCTCCTCGGTAAATACCAAGGAGAAATACTCATTGAGGACCTTGCCCATCTCCTGTGGCTCCACACAGAGGTGACCGCTTTGATTCCTGAGAGGTCCCACTCTCTCTCTAGTTACCCTTTTCCCTCTTATGTATTTGTAAAATCTGTTAGGATTGTCCTTAATGCTACCCGGCAGGGCTATCTCCTGGCCTCTTTTTGCCCTTCTGATTCACCTTTTTTAGTTTACTCCTTAGCTCCCGAAACTCCTCCAGGGATGCACTTGATCCCAGCTGCCTATGCCTGTCCCGTGTTGTTTTTGATTAACGTCTCAATTTCACTCGTCAGCCAAGCTTCCTTACGTTTGCCTGCTTTGTCCTCACTCTAACGGGGATGTACACATCCAGAGCTTTTTCAGTACACTTTTAAAAACATCTCACTTGGCCGATGGTCCTTTCCCATCGAATGACCTGCTCCAGTCAACTTGAGCGAAACCTCTCTCATACCCTCAAATTGGCCTTACCCCAGTTGAGCATTTTAACACGTGGACCCTCTCAGTCCCTATCCATAACTATCTTAAACCTAATCGAACTGTGGTCACTGGTCCCAAAGGGCACCTCCACACACACTTCATTAACTTCCCCTTCCCAATTTCCCAATACTAGACCCAGTGTTGCCCTCTCACATGTGGGGGCCTCCACATACTGCTTAAGAAAACTCTCATGAACACTTTTGAGGAACTGCACCCCATCTAAACCCTTCATGCTTTGATTTTCCCAGTCTATATAAGGAAAGTTAAAATCCCCTACAACAACAACCTTATTTGACCTGAAGCTGTTAACAATCTCCCAGCACATTCATTCTTCTAATTCCCGTTGGCTATTCGGGGGTCCCACCTAAAAATAGAACAGAGCCTTGCAAGAAGTGAGTCCTATTCCACCTATAAAGACAGGACAATTGTGTAGGAATTAACTGCAGATGCTGGTTTACACTGAAGATAGACATAAAAAACTGGAATAACTCAGCGGGTCAGGCAACATGTCTGTAGGAAAGGAATAGGTGATGTTTTGGGTTGAGACCCTTCTTCAGACTGAGAGTCAGAGGAAAGGGAAATGGGAGATATAGAGGGTACATAGCAAAGAGAGAGGATGTTACCGAACTCTCGTCATAGAGAGGAGAACTTCTTCAATGTAGGCATACCTTGAGGAGATTTCTCAGTGAAGCAGACAAAATGTGTAGGAAGGAACAGCAGATGCTGGTTGACACTGAAGATAGACACAAAATGCTGAAATAACTGAGCAGGTCAGACAGCATATCTGGAGAAAAGGAATAGGTGACATTTTGGATTGAGACTCTTCTTCAGAGTGAGAGTCTGGGGAAAGGGATACTAGAGATAGACGGTACATAGCAGGGAGGCAGGTGTTTTAATAGCATCATGATGGACACTATTAAGGGGCTGTCCCACTTGGGCATCCTAATCTGCGAGTTTAGAAGAGTGTCTTCGACCTTCAACTCGCAGCATGGTCGACACGTGGTCCTAGGAGGTCCTATTTGGTCACTGGAATCTCTCCTTCATGCACGATGGAAGTTCCCTGAATACCCGTGGCCTCAGCTAGGTCGTGGAAAAATTTTCAGCATTTTGAAAAATGTTTCCGCGAGTAGAATTTGGTTCGGCATGGTTCTTTTTAACTCGTAGTGGAGTGGGATCGCTATTTAGTTACAGGCAGTCGAGGGCAGCCGTTGGCAATCTCCTTCGCTGTCCGAGCATTTTGATTGGCTCATTGGAGTTTTCAGGACCAAGGAAGACCTACCGGTAGGTAAAATGCCCGCTAAACTTTATTAAATTTCTTAAAAGTGTCTCCACTCCTTCTCCCCCCCTTCTCACCGCTTCTCCCTCCCTTCTCTCCCCTTCTCTCCATCTCTCCCCTTCTCTCCCCCCCTCTCTCCTCTTTTCTCCCCTTCTCTCCCCCCCCCCCCACTCCGCGCTCGCTAAAGGACTGACCGTTACTGTGCATCGGTTTGACCTTCATCTTCATCGCGGTTGTAAATTTCAGACAGCGCTCCCCCGCTTTCCCTGGCCCCCGCCGTTGCGATGTGTTTGTGTGTGTGTGTGTGTGTGTGGTTGGTCGATCCAGCTCGCGGTTTCAACGAGGACGGTCGATCCAGCTCGAGGCTTTCCAGGCGAGTGCCGTCGAGCTGGAAGGTTGAAGACGCTCTTTTTAACTCGCGGATTAGGTCGCCCAAGTGGGACAGCCCCTTTAGGCACAGTAGAGCAGTGGTAGACGCTGCCCTACAGCACCAGACACCCATGTTCAATCGTGACTACTGGTGGTGTGTGTACGGAGTTTGTACAGTACGTTCTCCCTGTGCCTGAGTGGGTTTTCTTCGGGTGCTCACATACACTGGTGAGGGCATTTGGAAGTTCCGTGGTTAAATGTTACATCTTTGGTAGTCACCCAGGAAAAACAAAATGTGCCTCAAATAATAATTCTAAATGAAACAGCGATTCACTTGCACTTCATTCAATCAGGTACAGTGCATTCGGTGTTCACAGTTTGGTGTCGTTTACACTGGAGAAATGAAATGCAGATCGAGTGGTCGTTTTTCTGGGCACTTGCACTCTGTCGGCAAGGATGACCTGAATTTCCTGTAGCCTGCCACATTTATTCCCAATTTCACCCCCATCACCACCTGTCTGTCTGCACCTCCTCCATTGCAGCATTGTGACCCGAAAATAAATTAGAATAACAACACCTCAGCAAAGTGTTGGCACTTTGCAACCCTCAGGAATGAAGACTACATTCCCCAACTTCATTTCACATTGCCATGCTTGCATCACTTTTTTAATTTGAATTCTTTAAAATATATTGCTATTGATCTATAATTATGTTCGTTTCATCTGATCTGAGGGTAAAACAGTAAACATCACTGGTCCACAAAACCTGTCGGACTGGATGAATTCTCCTGGCATTCCTGTTTTTCAAAATAACCCCTCTGGGTCTGTGCCTGGAATGTTTTCATCTGGAGCTATAATGTGAAAACTGTGCTTTACTAAACTTTACTTCAGTCTGAAGAAGTGTTTCGGCCCGAAACGTCGCCTATTTCCTTCGCTCCATAGATGCTGCTGCACCCGCTGAGTTTCTCCAGCATTTTTGTGTACCTTCGATCTTCCAGCATCTGCAGTTCCTTCTTGAACACATGGCAGTAATCTTGACGGGTTTGCCAGTTACTTTTGCTTTGATGAATTATATTGTTATCCTGTGTCCAGATAATGAACTTTATCCATATGAAAATGCTGTGTTTGTTTCTCAAAATCGCAAACGTGAAAAAAAAAAACCTACACAAAAATATTAGTCGGTAGATATTACTGGTTCATTGGAGCAACACAGTGCAGATGCTGAAGATCTGAAGCAAAAGAAAAAATGGTGGATTTGCTCGACAGGACAAGCAGCATCTACTCTAACTTCTTAAACTGATCTGCACAACCCTAATACTAAATCAGCATGGAATACAAGGACCACTTTGTGCACTACTATGGATTTGTTTTTCCTAATTGTGTTTTATACTGAAATCTTGCCTAATGCTTTTTCATCGAGCCCTCAACATCAGAAAGACCAAAAAGGTGTTTGTTGACTCATGGAGTGAGAGGGTGAACACAATCTGTACTCATCAATGGAATGGGTACCGATCATCAGCAGAGATGGTTAACAGCTTCAGGTTTCTTGGTATCCCTGTCACAAGCAACTTTACCAGGTCCCTTTACACTGATCTAGTGATCAAGAAAGTGAATCAGCATGTTTAATTTCTTACAGTAGGTGCATGAGAAGATTTACCCAAGGATTCTCTCGAATTTTTACAGATGCGCTATAGAAAGTATATTGATGGGATACACCTCTTCCTGGTATAGCAACTGCTCTGCTGTTGACTGCCTGAACCTGCAGAGAGTGGTGAACGCAGCCCAGTCCACCACAGGCTCATCATTCCTTCCATCCAGTTCATATACAGTGTGTTGCACCAGGAAGGCTGGAAGTACCTGGAAAACAAAAACACCTACGCCAGAATCTTGTACATTGACTTCAACTCAGCCTTTAACAATAAGATCATAAAATTCGCAGATGCCACAACAGTGGTGGACTCATCAGCGGAGTTGATGAATCAATGTACAGGGAGGAAGTGAAACAACTAGTGGACTGGTGCGGCAACAACAATTTAGCATTAAACGTCGACAAAACAAAGGAGATGATTGTCAACTTCAGGAGGGCACAGCCAAAACACACACCCCTCAACATCAGTGGCACCACGGTGGAGAGAGTGGAGAGCATAAAGTTCCTCGGAGTGCAATTTACAGACAGTCTCACCTGGTCCAGGAACAACACTGGGGTTGTCAAATGGGCCCATCAGCGATTGTACTACCTGAGGAAACTCAAACAGGCCTCACTCCCTACCAACATCCTCAGGACTTTTTACAGGGGCACGGTGGAGTCTGTACTCACGTGTTGAATGAACACGTGGTACTCCAACTTTAACTGCTCAGACAGGAAGGATCTGCAGAGGGTAGTGAGGGGAACAGAGAGGATCATTGGCGTCTCCCTACCCTCGGTACAAGAACTGTTCCAGAGCCGCTGTCTGAAAAAAGCTCTGAGAATAGCAAAGGACAAACTGCACCCCCTCCATACACACCTGGATCTCCTGCCATCAGGCAAGAGATACCATAGCATCAAAGCCCGGACTACCAGACTGCTAAACAGCTTCCTGCCACAGCCTGTGAGGCTGCTAAACAGTCACTCCACCTGATTCTGCTACTTTGCACTGACAATTTAATAACTCTGGTACTGGTCACTCAAATCAGCTGCCCTGGACATTTTAATGACTGTTTTTACTGTATTTTAATGTTGCTGTTTTACCTGCTTTTAATTATTTATACTGTTTCATCAGGGACTGGATTGTTTTTACTGTTATTATGTGTGAAATGTTTCAGTTTTAAGGGCGATGCTCCGGTATTCCCTGGGAAACGTCTTCTCATTTTGCACTGTACAATTGTTGCTTTGCAAGATGACAATAAAGGTTGATTGATTGATTGATCCTCAAGGATGCCTACCATCCTGATGAACCGCCACTCCCCAGACCAAGAATACCTCACAGTGAAATGCCATTCCTACTACCTGCCATAGAAATGTATATTGACTATCCTGTTCGCAGTCTACATTCCACCCCATGCTGATGCTAAGCTTGCACTTGAGGAACTGCACACCATCCCCATTAGTCTTGAAGCAAAGTGCCCTGAGGCCTTGTTCATAATAGCTGAGGAATTCAATCTGGCCAAACCCAGGAGCTTGACTTCAAAATGCTATCAGCACATCTCCTGTCCAACCAGAGATCTAAACACTTTCAACAACTGCTGCAGAACCAGCAAAGACTCCATCCCCCAACCACACTTTGGTAAATCTGACTTTGAAGTTGACTGCTTTGAGTTGATGGACTGATCCTTATTCAAGAAGTCTGTCGCTAAGCAAAATGAGTGTGCCACACATGTCGCAGACTTCATCAACAAGTGTGCAGAGGAATGCATACCAAACACAATACGTGTGTGCCCCAACCGGAAACCATAGATGAATCGCGAGGAACACGTTGAAATCCAATTCTGTAATCAAACGGGTCAAACAATCCCAAAAGGTACAAGAAATCTATCCAGCAGTTTTGCAAAGACATTAAGGATGCCAAGAGGGAATTCCAGACCAAGCTGGAGTCCCTAGGCAATAACAGACTCACCTGTAGATTGTGGCGAGGCTTACATGTTATAAAAGGCTACAAAGTGAAGTCAGATTGTATGGCTGGTAAATATGGGCCCCTCCCCAATGTGCTCAATTCTAGGCCAGCTTTGATCAGAAGGTCGGTGGAAGAACGTCATCCACCCCATCAGTCTCGGGTGTGGCTGAACCAATGGTTACTGTGGCTGACATAAGATCGGCCTGAGAGTGATTCAACAGAAAGCCACTGGCCTGGATGAAGTCTCCAGTCACGTTGTTTGGGCCTCCATGGACCAGCTGCCAGAAATATTTACTGACATCTTTAATCTTTCACTACTCCATTCTGAAATCCACACCTGCTTTTACAAGAGATGCAAATAATTTATTAGCCAAGTATGTAAGAACATACAAGGAATTTGATTTGTCATACAGTCATACCAAAAAAGCAGCAAGACACACAACTACATATAAATTAACATAAACATCCACCACAGCGCACTGTGATGGAAGGCAACAACGTATTAGCTTCTTCCCTCCTTTTTTCCCGCGGTTGGGGCTGTCGAACCATCCGCAGCCGGTGATCGACGCTCCCACATCGGAGCGATCAAAGCTTTTAGAAAACCACTATCATCGTGGGGCCAATGCAAAGCAAGGTAGTGTGCCTCAATAACTATCATCCAGTGGCTTTAACACCAACCATCATGAAGTGCTCAGAGATGTTGGTGGTAACGCACATTAACACCAGCCACCAGCCTTGATTCACTGCAGTTTGTTTACACGGCAGCAGAGCAGACTCCATCTCGCTGGCCCAAAACTCATCTCCGGAACACCTGGACAACATAGGCACAATGCCAAACTCCCATTTATCACCTATAGATCCACCTTCATCACCATAATCCCACCTAAACTGGTTACTGTGGCAGTTGTAAGATCGGCTTTCCTGAGAGTGATTCGGCAGAATGCCACTGGCCCGTGTCCTCATCTCCAAAATCTGGACCAAAGACTCAGCATACTTCCCTGCTCCTGGATCCTCGATCTTCTGATCCATAGACCACAATAAGTGAGGATAGTCAACAACACATACTCCACAATAATCATCAACAAGGACTGACAAGGATGTCTTCTCAGTCCCTTACTATACTCTCCATACACTCACGACTACTTTGGGGAAACACTACTCTAACTCCAACTACAAGTTTGCAGATGACACCACTGTGGTGGGTTGTATCATGCACAATGAAGAGACAGAATACGGAAAGGAGATAGAGAGCATAGTTAGAGGATGGAGGACAATATCCATCCCCTCAATGTCAGCGAGACAAAGAAAATATTTATCAACCACAGAAGGCGCGGTGAAGTAGATGTCCCAACCAGCATCAATGATGCCAAAGTGGAAATGGTTGAGAGCTTCAAGTTCCTTAATGTAAATATTATCAAAAAGCTGTCGTGGACCAACCTCATTGAAGCGACAACCAAGTAGCACATTAACACCTCTGCTTCCTCAATAGACTGAGACAATTCAGCATTCTCCAATGACTCTTACAAACTTCCACAGATGCACCAATGAAACTGTCAGGAGGGTTGCATCACAGCTTGGTTTGGAACAGCTCTGCCCAAGACCACAAAAAATTGCAAAGTGTTGTGGAAGAAGCTCAGACTATCACACAGACCAGTCTCCCCACCATTGACTCGACATTTCACTATACCTCAGGAAAGTAGCCAACATAAGCAAGCACCCTGGCCCCACTCTCTGTTTAGGCAGGAGAAATAGAAGCTTGCAAGCGTGCACCATCAGACTCACAAATAGCTACTTCTCCACTGTTATTAGGCTTCTGAATAGTCCATTCATAAGATAGATTATAGTTCCAATTCTCCAAACTACGCCAATCTGGACAATAGAATTTTCTCTGGAACATGTGTTGGATGAGATTGGAGAAGCCAATTTCTCTTTGCCCTACTTATTGTACTTGAGTTTAACTCGATTGTACTGATGTGTGTACTTTCTGATTTGATTGAATATCATCTAAATAAAGCTTTTCACGGTACCTCTGTCCAAGTGACAATAATAAACCTGAAATATTTGTGTTTCTTTTCTTCATTCTGGGAGAAGAGACAGGAGCTTGAAAGCCTATCGTGCAGACTTAAAAACAGCTTCATCCCCTGAACCAACCACCTATTTCACACTCCCTTCCAGAGGTGCTGACATATTTTTACTCTTAACACTACCTGATACAGTTATTCCACTGAAGAAGGGTTTCGGCCCGAAACGTCGCCTATTTCCTTCGCTCCATAGATGCTGCTGCACCCGCTGAGTTTCCCCAGCAATTTTGTGTACCTTCGATATTCCAGCATCTGCAGTTCCCTTTTGAACACAGTTATTCCACGATTGCCCTTTGATTCTTTGCTCCACTTCAAAGAGTACAGCAATCCTTTCCCCAATCTGCTGCTTTGCATTTGTTGTTGTATTTATAGGTGTATCTATCATTGCCATATACTGTTTGACAGGAAGGCACTGCAACGGGTGGTGAAAACCGCTCAGCACATCATCGGTGCCCCGCTCCCTGCCATGGATGCCCTCCACCGAAAACGATGTCTGAGACGGGCCGGGAAAATCATCAAGGACCCCTCACACCCTAACCATGGACTGTTTGCCCTCCTCCCATCAGGGAGGCGGTACACGAGCCTCAGGTCTCGCACAAGCAGGCTGAGGAAAAGCTTTTTCAATAACACCATTACACTGCTGAACTCAGAGTCCCGTCGCTAGCTATCTTTAGACTCTCCCATTTGCATACAGTTATTTGCCTATGTACCAGTTTTAATTCATCCACAATCCACACACTGTTAACCAGTATTTTTAATTTTTATTGTATGCTTATTTTTGTATTTTTATTTTTACTTCTACTATCTTGCACTATGACTATGTCCAGACGCTAAACTGCATTTCGTTGTACCTATACTCGTATCTGTGCAATGACAATAAAGTTGAATTGAATTGAATTGCTGTGTAAAATTCATCTGAACAAGGAAATTAATTGCAACCTATATATATAACCACAAACTAATCTGAATTTGACTAATTTATTTTCGTGACATAAAATGGCATAACCTCTGTACTCTCTTACACAACTAGATATCTTTTAGCTTTTAACAGTATCATTAAGTCAGGCGCTGATCCCAAATCACTTGAAAGAGTTTGTGGCCATCTTTAAGGGTGATCTATCCATTGTGCAGTTCCTTTCAAGATGTTCTTTGGGAAAGAGACTTTTATAATTGGTTTCTTATTTTTTTCATTCCAATGAAGAGTCCTTGATCTGAAAAATCAATTTTGTTTCACTCTCTGATCTCCTTAAACTTTCTTTGGTTTAAAGAGATTCAGCATAATATATTGAGAAAGCACCTTGACTAATGGTATAATTGAATGGTGTGGCAATGCCAGGCTGCAGAGGGTGTTGGTCTCATCTCGATCTATCAGGGGAACCACACATGTCACAATTGATAGCATCGATATGAATCATCTCAAGTATGAATCTATCATCAAGTCCATGCCCACTTCTTAATGCTTCCGCCAGGCAGAAGACACACAACCAGCTTCAGCTACTTTCCCACAAATGTCAAATGTTTGAACAACCTGCATAACTCTAATCCTGACTTGGCAGCGGTACATTTCAGCCCACTTCTTGCAAAACCATGAATTCGTTTTGCTCAATGTGAACACTGATGTCCTGCTTTTTATATTTTTTATTATTGTTCTTGCCTTTCACCTCCTGAGAAGGAATTCAGAAATTTTCTCATAGAAGTTCAAGACACAGTTTTACTCCGTGCTGTTCATGATGTCAATGGCCAAACAAAATAACTTTTACTGATACTTTAATTTTTATAAAAATGGGTGTCAAGTTTATTTCGTCTGAAGAAGCGTCTGATTACTTGTTGCACACGGAACAGGAGTGCGTGTCGAATGTGTAATGGGTGTGCCATTGTATGACAAATATGCAGAAGAACAGCGAAAGTGGAAAGAGACGACTTCTCATTCAATGTTTGAAGCATTCATTCGTGCTAAATGTGACCAGGTAATACCAACAGCAATCTGTCTCCTGCAGATAATTTCAAAGCTTCTCGACATCAATGAAAAGAAAATAATTGCAAATCACAGGTAATTCAACGCCGTTGCGAACTCGTTTATGTTATTATGTTTTAGAATCAAATAAACTGTTGGTGCCTGAGAAACCACCCTCGCGATAAAAGCAGATACAAGGAACCGCAGATGCTGGTTGACAAAGAAAAAGACACGAAGTGCTGGAGTAACTCAGCGGGTCAGGCAGCATCTCTGGAGAACATGGTCAGGACCCTTCATCAGACTGAGTGTGGCGTGGAGGTTTTTTTTGAGGGGTAGATATTAGTATCTTTGGTAGATATTGTTGCCCCTAGAAACAATAATATCCGACCAACCACCACCACAACCTCTCCAACCACCACAATCAGTCTGAAGAAGGGACTCGACGACAAATTCCATCTTATCGATGTTCTCCAGAGATGCCGCCAGATAAAAGCTGCGGCTTTGAACTCTCGGAAGTAAACTGGTCGATGGAGGGCTGATTCATAGAACTATTATTTCATGTATTTTCGACAAATTTATTTAAAGCACGGGGCAGATTATAGATTGACTCACGATGAATGGCGTAGTTATTAAAGATGGGATAGTAGCACATTTGGAAAGTGGTGAAATCATTGGACAAAGTCAGCATGGATTTACAAAAGGTAAATCATGTCTGACGAATCTTATAGAATTTTTCGAGGATGTAACTAGTAGCGTGGATAGGGGAGAACCAGTGGATGTGGTGTATCTGGACTTCCAGAAGGCTTTCGACAAGGTCCCACATAAGAGATTAGTTTACAAACTTAAAGCACACGGCATTGGGGGTTCAGTATTGATGTGGATAGAGAACTGGCTGGCAAACAGGAAGCAAAGAGTAGGAGTAAACGGGTCCTTTTCACAATGGCAGGCATTGACTAGTGGGGTACCGCAAGGCTCAGTGCTGGGACCCCAGCTATTTACAATATATATTAATGATCTGGATGAGGGAATTGAAGGCAATATCTCCAAGTTTGCGGATGACACTAAGCTGGGGGGCAGTGTTAGCTGTGAGGAGGATGCTAGGAGACTGCAAGGTGACTTGGATAGGCTGGGTGAGTGGGCAAATGTTTGGCAGATGCAGTATAATGTGGATAAATGTGAGGTTATCCATTTTGGTGGCAAAAACAGGAAAGCAGACTATCATCTAAATGGTGGCCGACTAGGAAAAGGGGAGATTCAGCGAGACCTGGGTGTCATGGTACACCAGTCATTGAAAGTGGGCATGTAGGTGCAGCAGGCAGTGAAGAAAGCGAATGGTATGTTAGCTTTCATAGCAAAAGGATTTGAGTATAGGAGCAGGGAGGTTCTACTGCAGTTGTACAGGGTCTTGGTGAGACCACACCTGGAGTATTGCGTACAGTTTTGGTCTCCAAATCTGAGGAAGGACATTATTGCCATAGAGGGAGTGCAGAGAAGGTTCACCAGACTGATTCCTGGGATGTCAGGACTGTCTTATGAAGAAAGACTGGATAGACTTGGTTTATACTCTCTAGAATTTAGGAGATTGAGAGGGGATCTTATAGAAACTTACAAAATTCTTACGGGGTTGGACAGGCTAGATGCAGGAAGATTGCTCCCGATGTTGGGGAAGTCCAGGACAAGGGGTCACAGCTTAAGGATAAGGGGGAAATCCTTTAAAACCGAGATGAGAAGAACTTTTTTCACACAGAGAGTGGTGAATCTCTGGAACTCCCTGCCACAGAGGGTAGTCGAGGCCAGTTCATTGGCTATATTTAAGAGGGAGTTAGATGTGGCCCTTGTGGCTAAGGGGATCAGAGGGTATGGAGAGAAGGCAGGTACGGGATACTGAGTTGGATGATCAGCCATGATCATATTGAATGGCGGTGCAGGCTCGAAGGGCCGAATGGCCTACTCCTGCACCTAATTTCTATGTTTCTATGTTTCTATGTAACGCTAAATCAATATCACAGGTTGATCAAGAAATCCGATGACGGGCGGAAAATACGGAGGATGCGTGCGGGTGTTTTACCCGGGGTCTTCATGGGTTCAGCCGTTCAGGGACCAGAATATTAGATTATATTGGCATTAGAACCAATTGCAAAACTTGAGAGCTTCAGCAGAAGTCATGTAATATACGCGACGGCCGGGTGACAATTTTCCTAACAGAACGCTGTACTTAACGTAGTGAAGCGACAATTACATACGAAACGTAACTAACTTCATACCAAAGATATTCCTCCAGTCCTTTGCCACAGTTTTACTCCCACTGTCATTTTGTAAAGTTAACGTGTGAAGCCACGGGCGGAAACTCTCGAGCTGTTAATTGTTTTCTTAGTTGTAGATGTACACGGGAGTGCGGGGGCCCACAACATGGACAAACAAGCTACAAAAACCCCCACTAATGTCGGACGATTCCTGATTGTGGCGTTGCTGGCACTGGCATTGGTGTTTCTAAACTTGCAGCATATAAAGGTGCGTAGTAAGATAAAACTTACGCTCATGCCACCACGCATTAAATTGATAACTATGTAAAATAGTAAGATTACCGAGAACTTACCGTTTGAAGTTTGATCTTGAAGTGCCAGATGGGCATCAGGTGGGATGTAGACCGCGGTCAGGATGATGGAGGTGAATTCCCTCGGTAGGTAGACGGGATGGCACTTCACAGCCAGAAGTTCCAGGTGTGGAGAGCATGAGTTGGACTGGACTGCCACGTTTGAGCACCACACAGAGTTGACCATGAGGCAGATACCCCCTCCTCTCCCTTTCCCAGATACCAGGGTACGGTCCATACGGTGGATGGAGAACCCGTCAGGCTGGACCGCTGAGTCTGGGGAGCTGGGGGTGAGCCATGTCTCTGTGAAACAGAACACAGAGCATTCCCTCAGCTCCCTTTGGTAATGCAGTCTTGCCCTTAATTCCTCCACTTTATTTTCAAGGGACTGTACATTGGCCAGTAGGATAGTAGGGAGAGGGGATCGAAGTCCCCTGCGCTTCAGTCTGACCTGAAATCCTGCCCGTCGGCCACCATTTAGCAACGTTACAAAGTTTGAGATTTAAAAAATCAATTCTGCAATTTATCCCATCAGATAAAGCATAAAACGAAGTTTAATTTGACACCAAATTCACTTTCATATCTTCAGCATTAAAAAAGTTATGGCCATTTTCATACTCGGAAATTAGCATCTTGTTCCCTATTGCTTTTGCATTGACAACACAAAAGCTGTGATCGAGGACAGTCAAAAGCCCATAAATTTCTTAAAAATTAAGAGAAATTCATGAAATTTTCAGTTATTATAGATTGAAGCATTCTGAAACAAATATAAAACATCTTACTTGGATGACCTGAAATATAATTAGTTAATTACCTAATTGTAGTCAATTATAAAATTGACCGCTGTGACGGAAATAGTAATAAATACCCAGACTGCCTTGAAAATTCAAAAATGCGATATTCTCAAGATCAGAACTTTAATATTATTGTATTATATGCTGTAAGTCCGTAACAGATAGGTAAATAAATTACAATTTCTAGCAATAGACCAAGTCTTTATGGAGAAGATCAGTTGCTAGCTGGTACATTGACATATCATAATCAGTAGCATCATCATACTCCTCAGATTGTAACCAATAAGCAACTCTGTACACCTTGTTTTTCCTCAACTTTTCAATTTTGACATTGTAAACTACAAGTTTTTGCTCTTCAAACCACGCATGACATGCCTTTCTGCCCACTACTTTCCCATTAAGAATGTCCTGTAGATTCCATTTCTTAAGAAAATGATATATTTTTTAAATAGCCTAAGTATCCAAATAACAAACTAATCCCATTCACACAAGAATTCACAATATAACGTGATTTTTAAATCTCACTGTCGTGAATTCATATGCCAGATGGAATGAATTTGATGTTTAATTCCCATAAATTAATCTAGAAACATCCATTCAATATTATCAAAATTTTTGGCACAATACATGTGACTAAAACTGATATTTATTATAAAAAATATTGACTATGGGTAGACAATAACACAAAATATAGATGATTTAGATGCTCCTATGACATGATTGTCCAAAAAAAAAGAGCATTCAAATCATCTTGCGAGTGGATTTTTCTGGAACGCGATCGATTGGAACGTTGCATTTGCGGTGAATTTGAACCCCCATATCGGCAGGAAAAACACTGCCAGTTCGTATGGGGCCAAGACACATTTTCGCAACTTAAAATTTGATTAATACCATCCCAAGAAGCAAGATTATATGTAAAATACACGAATTACCTGGAGTTTTGTCCCGTTCATGCGATCCGTCACGCTGTAGGTGCTGAGGGCGTTAGAAGTCACTTATTATGTTAATCAAATCATTAAATTGTCTCGCGATTAACAAAAAAAAAAACCGGGAACGCTAGTCCAATCGAATTTTCTTCATCAGCTAGGAGCCCGAGGAAGTCCACCTCCGCCTCCGACAGGCAGGAGAAAACGGCATTTTAATCCCCTCCCCCCACATTATCTTATTGAAACACAAATAAAGTGGGTTTGGACACATTAGAGGCAGGAAACCTGTTCCCAATGTTGGGGGAGTCCAGAACCAGGGGCCATAGTTTAAGAATAAGGAGTAAGCCATTTAGAACGGAGATGAGAAAGAACTTTTTCACACAGAGAGTTGTTAGTGTGTGGAATTCTCTGCCTCAGAGGCGGTGGAGGCTGGTTCTCCGGATGTTTTCAAGCGAGAGTTAAATATATCTCTTAGGGATTAGCGAAATTAAGGAATATGGAGAGAAGGCAGGAACGGGGTACTGATTGTAGATGTTAGCCATGGTCACATGGTATGGCGGTGCTGGCTGGAAGGGCCGAATGGCCTACTCCTGCGCCTATTATCTATTGTCTATCTTTGTTTGTCTGTTTATGATTTAATCGATTGAGTACTGTGTTGTGAACCTGTTGTGCTGCTGCTGCCAGTAAGAATGTCATTGTTCCGTTCTAATACATATGACAAGAAAACACTCTTGAATCTTGAATAATAATATTCTAATCACGTTGTAAAATTCTGTGATTGAAACTAAAATTTGAATTTTTAGTCTTGATGATTATAAATGCTGTAGAAAAATTTGAAAAAAAATTTAATTGAATTTGCTGTTTTCCATAGTTTGCGCAATTTTCAATTTCCGGAGCAAAGTCAGTGTGGATCAGATACCCAGCTCCGAAGAATCATTCCACACTACAGCAGGAAGTAAAAATGCCGAAGACTGAATGGATCCACAAGCTGATGCAGTATGGCTATCAGACTCATAGTTTCACCCTTGAAGAAAGAACAGAGGGGACAGTACTGATGAAAATGATTGAATGGCCAAAGCCTCCCGATACCAGTGTGCCCTTTAGGAAAAGCAGCGACCCATTGCATACTTGCTTTATCATTTTAAATCCTGAGAAGACTTTCCACGTTGGAGATCAATTGCAGGTGATGCTGCGAATGTTTGACTTTGACGGAAATCCAAAACAATATGGAGGTGGCTATCTGCAAGCACGGATTCACACCCCAGAGTTAAAGGCTGGTTCAGCAGGGACAGTTATAGATAACCAAAATGGATATTATTACATTAATTTTACTTTATCCTGGCCAGGGAAAAGTCCAAGTGTCAGTTTCCCTAATTCATCCCAGTGAAGGGATCAAAGTACTAAAACGGCTGCGTGAAGAACGACCAGATCGAATTTATATGAAAAGCACTTTCAAGGCTGGAGCAATTTCAAAGACTACTGTTTGCCATCTGTTTTTAACTCCAACTAAACCACTATGTAACTTTACTGATCTCAGGACAGGAGAGCCTTGGTTCTGTTACAAACCAGAAAATCTTCCATGTTCTACTCGAATCAATCATGCTGGACGTGGATATTTGAGAGATGTTTTAATTGGAGAAGAGAGGCTGTTTATCCAAAGGTATTCCACCTACATTTTATCTTTTATATTTTGATATTTCCATTTAGTGTTTTCTGTTTTATTTCAGATATCTAGCATCTGCAGCTTTTTGCTTTTAAGTTACAATTCATTTTGGTTCTTTATTTATGGAGTTCTTAGTGATTTATAGTATTTATTAACTTATTAATAAAAATTTAGGTAGTCCAGTTTCCTCTCGTATCCCAAGTACACGCTGGTTGATAGGTCAGTTGCTTATTATTAAAGCTGCCTTAAAACACATAAAGGTGGATAAATCCCTGGAGCCTGACCGAGTGTATCCTAGAACATTGTGGGATGGGAGGAAATAAATTGCAGGGGTTCGGGCAGAGATATTTAATTCATCGTTAACCATAGGTAAGGTATCGGAGGACAGAAGGGTGGCTAAAGTTGTGCCTTTATTTAAGGAGAGGATAGGCTAGGGAACTATAGCCTGGCGAGCCCAACATCAGTGGTGGGAAAGTTACTGAAGGGAATTCTGAGAGATTAGATCCAGCAGCATTCGGAAAGTCAAGGACTGATATATGGATAGCCAGCATGGATTTATGCATGGGAAATCGCATCTCCTAAATTTGATTGAGTTTTTTCAAGAGGTGGCAGAGGATTGCAAGAGGCAGGTTAGTAGACATTGACTGCAGGGTACTTAGTGAGGTCTTTGATGAGCTCCCACATGGTAGGCTGGTCTTGAAGGTTAGATCACATCGGATCCAGGGTGAGCTGGCAAAATTGAATACAAAATTGGCTTGGTGGTAGAAGTCAGAGAGTGATAGTGGAGAGTTGTTGATCAAATTAGCGGCCTGTGACCAGCGGTATGCCACAGGGATCTGTTGTTTCTCAACTATATGATTTGGCTGAACGTGTAGGTGGCATGGTTACTAAGATTATGGATGAGACCAACATTTTTGGTATAGTGAAGTGAAGAAGGTTATCTAAGATTACAACAGGATCTGTATTAGCTTGGGCTGGGGACTGACAGATGGAATTTAAGTCGGACAAGTGCGAAGTATCTCACCCTGGAAAAAAGATTCTGATAATCTGGCCTATCATTATCTCTCATAAATTAACATAATTCTATATTTTTCTTGCATATGGCGTGCACAGCCTAAAGTTGTAAGACAACTTGTTCTGTTTGATCTGTTTATGCACGCCGGGTTGATTGCATTCGTTGAAACAGGGTGGACCACGTGAAGGTTGCAATCTCCCACCCCGACATAATTCTCTCAGGTAGCCCGTCAGCTTCTGACATTCCAGAGAAAACAATCCAAGTTTGTCCAACCTCTTCTTATAACCAATTGTCTTTATATTTAAATGATATTGTTATTTTATTTATGCTACCAATGTGATGATATTATAATGAATGCTTCATGGGTTCAGGTAAAATGTATTTTTATTTTGTCTGTTTATCGTTTTTCTCTACTCTCTATTTGGAGGGTACTTTTTACATGCAGAGGTTCTGATCCATCCTGACAACATTGGTCTTATTACACATTTGTTACCTTGCACAACCATCTTGTAATTTGTCTCTAATTTTCTAAATGTTTCCTCAGTTGAACCCCCACTACCTTGGTCCACTCCTTGAAGTATTTTATTTTCCAGCACAAAGTTAAGTAAGCCTATCCATATTGAACTGGTTCCTTCTCCCTAGGTGTCTACAGAAATTAATATGCAGCCTGCATTTGCCCCACAGTGGCACACAAGCCATGGATCTATCTGATGTGTTCACAAACAGAAGTAATCTCCATGGAGAGCAATGTCCAAACAAGGCCACATTGTTGCTCCAAAACGTTTCATAGTCTTTCTCACCACAATGTTGCACCTTATCACCAACAGACATCCAGTTGGAATGCAGCAAATCTAGTCTTTGCAGGGATAGGTTTATACTGGCAAACCCTTTTGACTGTAAATCACAGCCTTACTTTATTAACTTTGTTGTTTGATCCCTCTGTCAAAGCAGGGAAGTTATACTGAGCACTGCTTGAGGCTGACTTGCAGAGTTTACGCTAACTCATCCAGCTTACCCTAACTAATAAGTTCTCTGCAACTCCTTTTTGTTGTTAAGACATCTGCATTGTAATGATGAGATGATCACTTGACATGCCCATCCAAGGATGCTGACTGACTGAAACCTCTGCAACGTGGGGGCTCAATTGATGTGGTGACAAAGAAGGCACTGACACAACTCAATCTTTATTAATATTCATATCAGTTTTAAATGAGTTAAACTATTATAAAGATAGTTAGATCTAGCTCTTAGGGCTAAAGGCATCAAGAGATATGGGGAAAAAACAGCAAAAGGGTACTGATTTTAGATGAGCAGCCATGATCATATTGAATGGTGGTGCTGGCTCGAAGGACCGAATGGTCTACTCCTGCACCTATTTTCTATGTTCTATGTTTCTAAATTTACAGGCATTTAACTAAACCATTCAACAAGAGCTTTGTAACTCTTAATCACCTAATTTACTGATATACTTTTCCCATCTTGCTGCCCAATAATTGAAACAACACTTGGACTTAGATTCCAGATGTAAGATTAACTGGTTGGGATTACTTCAATGGGTTGTAATCTTCTCTGAGTTAAGATGTCAGGGTTCGCCTTCTGTGTCAGTTGTCCTTGAGTAATATCACTCACTCCTGGTGTACTTGATGTTTCTTTGATGTTTTCACATCAATCTTCTAGAAGGCTGGGAGTCCTCAAATCCCAAATGAGGCAATTGGAAATTGGAGCTTGGATTTGATTGCTCCTGACAATATTCTCAAATGGGTATCATAACTAAGTCTTCCTACGTTGCTATTTCATCGTTTTAAACTGTACATCTGGTTATTCCTTATTGCCATAGTGATAAAGCCCTTTTTCATGAGTTTGATGCCTTCGTTACTATCGGATTTTCTTGCCTTAAGCACTGTTGTGCTTTCACTTCATTTTGCCTCTGAGCCTGGAAACCCTGTGAGAATGATGAGAAGATAGACTGTTACTTGCTTCTGCTTTTCCTTCTATCATGAAGATCTGATTACAGTTTGTCCCACATAGTTTAATCGCCATCGATGGCCTTTTGCAACAGTTCCTGATTCTCTATTCTGTGTCAATATTCTTCCAGTTAAATTGTTGTTAATTATTTTAGTCTTCTCGATAAACTTTATAGATCATGAGGCAAGCATGTGTGAAGTAATCAAATGGAAAATGATAGTAAGATTAAACGAGAACTTACCAGTTTGAAGTTTGAACTTTATTTTATGAGGAGTTACGTTGAGGGATTATGTGAAGAACCCGCCAGCCCGCATGCGCATCAATCTTCAAAGCAGCGGTGTGAAATCACAGATGATAATTGGTGAACTGAATATAGTAAGATTAGAGAACTAGCATACCAGCTGACCTTTATGATAAGGGTTGGGAGTGGAGGGCATGTAATCCCTCAACGTAACTCCTCATAAAATAAAGATCAAACTTCAAACTGGCAAGTTCTCGTTTAATCTTACTATTTTACTTCAGAGTCACGTGAGTGACTTCGTGAAGATTTCAAAGCTCTGTGATTTCGTGCCGTGGAACAAGTCCATGCGTCACACACTGTAATAACTGACCGAGGAGGAGTAACTGTAAAATGCACTCAGACATGACATAGTTATTTGAACATGCTGATGCTTTATTAACAAAAATAATAATGACCCCTTACATTCGGGGCAAATTATAAGACAGAGTTTAGAATTGAGTCAGCAAATAACCCAGGCTTGTCTATGGGTTTATTATAATATGTTTGAAAAGTTCTTTCACTAGACCATCCTGCTGTCGCAAGGATGTGGTCCATGGGAACTTCCAAAATCTTTGCAGCTCTGGTGGAATGAGATTTAAAAACATCAGTATCCACACCTGCCAAAGCCAAAACCTGTCTTAGCCACCTAGAGATGGTCTGCCCAGACACCCTTTTGTGAGGTTTTTTATGACTGACAAATAAAGCCATTTCAGAGTCTCTAAGGTTTTTTGTGATCCTGACATATTGAAGTCAATGGGTGACTATGTATAAACGACGGACCATGGGATAGGCTACAAATTCCATTCTTTGCCCAGACGTCCCCGGTCTGTCCTATTTAATTAATTCAAATATGTAGAATGTTATTTTATCGGTAGTTATGGTCATAGTGTCCAGCCGTAACTTATGCAGCGACTGGACTCGTTGAGCCAAGATCAGTGCCATAAGCATGAATACTTTATACGTTAGCCTGGTCAGAGACAGGGATGTAGCAGCAGCCCATCCCCTAAGCAATGTCAGGACAGTGCTAACATCCCAAACGTGGGAGTACCTAGACCTGGGGGGATTGGTATTGAAAATACCCTTCATAAGCCACGACACAAGAGGGTGAGACCCGACAGCGTGGTGTCTAGACGCTCGCCACAAGTAGGATGACAGTGCACTTCTGGCACAGTTAATGGCACTGTAGGACAGACCTTCATCAAAATACAGACCGGTCAAGATTTCTAATACATCAGTCACGCAAGGCATATTTTACGTTATGTCAGTTCGTTCACAGAACGTCTCCCATTTTCTGATATAGGAGATATATTGGTTTTTGGTGGAATCTCTCCATGCCGCTGTGATCATATCCACGGTTCGATCCGCTAGTCCAAGTCCCAAAAACGATCTCCTCAGATTCTGCAAATGAACAAATTTGACCGGTCATGGCACGGGTGACTCTCACCTGTCACAGGATGAACCAACAAACTATAGTATTTGGGATTGGCCATGCAGGGTTCTGATACCATACCCAGAACCACAGGGAACCATGGTTGAGGAGGCCAGTTGGGTACTGCCAAAATACCCGAAGCGGAGTCTTTTTGGATTTTTTGCAAGACCCGACTGATGAGGCAGAAGGGAGGAAATGCATAGAAAAACAGTCCTCCCCAATGCAGCGAGAATGCATACATCACCACTGCCCCAGGATCTGGCTGCCAAGCAACATATGTTGGCAATTGGTGATTGAGCCTGGATGCAAACAGGTCGATATCCGGCTACAATGTCGGTAAACACTTTGTGGTCCAACATCCATTCGGTGTTGTCATTAAATAGTCGTGACCTGGTGTCTGCCACTGTATTAAGTTTACTGGAAGGTAAGTAGCTGATACCCAAATATTTTTCTTGATGCACCAGTGCCAAATAAGTGTAGCCAAATAATCACAGGATATTGACTTAATTCCACCCATGTGATTAATATAAGCCACCTGTTGTTGACCTGAAGTTGGACATGCAAATAGTGCATGTCTGTGCAGTAGCTCTTAGGCCATAGAACACACCCAACAATTCTAAATAATTAATACCATGTGATTGAAGCAACGAGGATTCATGCATATCCCATCTGCCACCACAACTAGAGATGGTATCAGTAGCACCCCAACCTAGAGCGCTAGCATCAGTCTGTAAAACAACTGAAGGACTACTGACTACATTGGTATTAGAACAATGCCGAATGTTTGATATCCACCATTGCAATTCAGAAATAGCACTGGCTGGTAACCGCATAGGTCTGTCAAAGTGACCAGCACGAATTGTGAGTGCTTGTACCTTTGCCCTCTGTAAATTTTGATAATGTAAAGGTCCAAACTGTGGCTGAAAATGCTGCCACTAGCTTGGCAATGACACTAGATACTTGTTGAATTGAGAGTTGCTTAACGGCAATAAGGCTGTAACAGGCCTCTACTAATTCTGTGGCCTTGCCCCCAGGCAGAGTCACAGACATGTGAAGAAAGTTAACAGTAAATCCTAAATAATCCATAACCGTGGAAGGTATCAATTTGGATTTATCTGGATGGATAAGAAACCCCAATTTTTCCAATAACAGTTTGGTGGCCGCAAAAGCTATTTTAGCTGATTCCATAGTTTTCCCAATAATTAAGATATCATCCAGATATGCCACGCCAATATATTTCTGCGCCCTAAGAAGCGCAAGTGCTGGTTTTAAGATTTTGATAAACAATCTGGGGGCTGATGTTAACTCTTTAGGCAAAGCATTAAACTGCCACTGTTGCCCTATCCAGTTAAATTTCAAATACCTACGGTGATCCTTGTGTATGGGTACTGAATAGTACGCATCTTTGAGATCGATGCAAGCCATAAAGTAACCTTTGGAAATCATATGCTTGGCAGTAACAAATGTTTCCATTTTAAAGTGTTTGTACTGCACAAAAGTATTAAGCTGTGTTAAATCAATGATGATGCGGCAACCGCCATCTTTCTTTTCCCTTGTAAATATATTAGATACAAATTCACGAGAGGTATGCCGGGATTTCTCATTTATCCCTTTCGAATATAACCTCAAAAATTCAGTATGCACATGTAAATGTTCTTGCTGTGAAAGCACAAACGTCCGTTTAGGTGCATGCTGTGTGGGTGGAAAAGAATTGTGAAGGAACTCAATTTTATAACCTTGAATACTGTGCAGTATAAAAGGGTCAGACATTATTGAACTCCATGCACTCAAAAACAAGCGTAACCTACCACCAACTAGTGAATCATTTTCACCCCCTAAGTCCCGGAAGAAGCTAGACCCACCTACCTCCATGGTTACCAATGGGTTAGTATTTACTTCTTCCGTACCCGAGTCCTGGGGGGTAGGGGTGCTGGGATGTGGGGTTGGCGCAATTTACAAGTAGGCCGTTCTGGGCCTTGGCCTAAAAAAGACCTTTGTCCAGAGTACACGGGCTTCGAGCTTTCACCAGCTTCCGGGTATCGTTTCCTGCTGGTGGATGCATAGGGTCGCAAGGATGTGGTCCATGGGAACTTCCAAAATCTTTGCAGCTCTGGTGGAATGAGATTTAAAAACATCAGTATCCACACCTGCCAAAGCCAAAACCTGTCTTAGCCACCTAGAGATGGTCTGCCCAGACACCCCTTTGTGAGTTTTTTTATGACTGACAAATAAAGCCATTTCAGAGTCTCTAAGGTTTTTTGTGATCCTGACATATTGAAGTCAATGGGTGACTATGTATAAACGACGGACCATGGGATAGGCTACAAATTCCAATCTTTGCCCAGACGTCCCTGGTCTGTCCTATTTAATTAATTCAAATATGTAGAATGTTATTTTATCGGTAGTTATGGTCATAGTGTCCAGCCGTAACTTATGCAGCGACTGGACTCGTTGAGCCAAGATCAGTGCCATAAGCATGACTACTTTATATGTTAGCCTGGTCAGAGACAGGGATGTAGCAGCTGCCCATCCCCTAAGCAATGTCAGGACAGTGCTAACATCCCAAACGTGGGAGTACCTAGACCTGGGGGGATTGATATTGAAAATACCCTTCATAAGCCACGACACAAGAGGGTGAGACCCGACAGCGTGGTGTCTAGACGCTCGCCACAAGTAGGATGACAGTGCACTTCTGGCACAGTTAATGGCACTGTAGGACAGACCTTCATCAAAGTACAGACCGGTCAAGATTTCTAATACATCAGTCACGCAAGGCGTATTTTACGTTATGTCAGTTCGTTCACAAAACGTCTCCCATTTTCTGATATAGGAGATATATTGTTTTTTGGTGGAATCTCTCCATGCCGCTATGATCATATCCACGGTTCGATCCGCTAGTCCAAGTCCCAAAAACGATCTCCTCAGATTCTGCAAATGAACAAATTTGACCGGTCATGGCACGGGTGACTCTCACCTGTCACAGGATAAACCAACAAACTATAGTATTTGGGATTGGCCATGCAGGGTTCTGATACCATACCCAGAACCACAGGGAACCATGGTTGAGGAGGCCAGTTGGGTACTGCCAAAATACCCGAAGCGGAGTCTTTTTGGATTTTTTGCAAGACCCGACTGATGAGGCAGAAGGGAGGAAATGCATAGAAAAACAGTCCTCCCCAATGCAGCGAGAATGCATACATCACCACTGCCCCAGGATCTGGCTGCCAAGCAACATATGTAGGCAATTGGTGATTGAGCCTGGATGCAAACAGGTCGATATCCGGCTACAATGTCGGTAAACACTTTGTGGTCCAACATCCATTCGGTGTTGTCATTAAATAGTCGTGACCTGGTGTCTGCCACTGTATTAAGTTTACTGGAAGGTAAGTAGCTGATACCCAAATATTTTTCTTGATGCACCAGTGCCAAATAAGTTTAGCCAAATAATCACAGGATATTGACTTAATTCCACCCATGTGATTAATATAAGCCACCTGTTGTTGACCTGAAGTTGGACATGCAAATGGTGCATGTCTGTGCAGTAGCTCTTAGGCCATAGAACACACCCAACAATTCTAAATAATTAATACCATGTGATTGAAGCAACGAGGATTCATGCATACCCCATCTGCCACCACAACTAGAGATGGTATCAGTAGCACCCCAACCTAGAGCGCTAGCATCAGTCTGTAAAACAACTGAAGGACTACTGACTACAATGGTATTAGAACAATGCCGAATGTTTGATATCCACCATTGCAATTCAGAAATAGCACTGGCTGGTAACCGCATAGACATCTTCAACCTGTCACTTGCCCAAGCAGTTGTCCCCACGTGCCTTAAAACCACCTCCATCGTGCCAGTGCCAAAACACTCCACTGCGGCAAGCCTCAACGACTTCCGCCCAGTTGCACTTACCCCCATCATCACCAAGTGCTTCGAGAGGCTGGTCCTGGCACACCTCAAAAGCTGCCTACCCCCCACACTGGATCCCTATCAGTTTGCCTACCGCAAGAACAGGAGTACGGAGGATGCCATCTCAACGGCACTTCACTCCGCCCTCTCCCACCTCGACAACAGAGACACTTACGTAAGAATGCTGTTCATCGATTACAGCTCAGCATTCAACACCATTATACCATCAAAACTGATCACCAAACTCGGTAACCTGGGCATCGACCCCTCCCTCTGCAACTGGATACTGGACTTTCTAACCAACAGACCCCAGTCTGTTAGGTTAGACAAGCACACCTCTTCAACCCTCACCCTGAACACCGGCGTTCCACAGGGCTGTGTGCTGAGCCCCCTCCTCTACTCCCTCTTCACCTATGACTGCACACCTGTACATGGTACTAACACCATCATCAAGTATGCAGATGATACAACGGTGATTGGCCTCATCAGCAACAACGATGAGTCGGCCTACAGGGAGGAGGTCCAGCACTTAGCAGCATGGTGCGCTGACAACAACCTGGCCCTTAACTCCAAGAAGACCAAGGAGCTCATTGTAGACTTCAGGAAGTCCAGGGGCGGCACGCACACCCCCATCCACATTAACGGGACGGAGGTGGAACGTGTTTCTAGCTTCAGGTTCCTGGGAGTCAACATCTCCGATGACCTCTCTTGGACCCACAATACCTCAACTCTGATCAAGAAGACTCACCAGCGTCTCTTCTTCCTGAGGAGACTGAAGAAGGTCCATCTGTCTCCTCAGATCCTGGTGAACTTCTACCGCTGCACCATCGAGAGCATCCTTACCAACTGCATCACAGTATGGTATGGCAACTGCTCTGTCTCCGACCGGAAGGCATTGCAGAGGGTGGTGAAAATTGCCCAACGCATCACCGGTTCCTCGCTCCCCTCCATTGAGTCTGTCCAAAGCAAGCGTTATCTGCGGAGGGCGCTCAGCATCGCCAAGGACTGCTCTCACCCCAACCATGGACTGTTTACCCTCCTACCATCCGGGAGGCGCTACAGGTCTCTCCGTTGCCGAACCAGCAGGTCCAGGAACAGCTTCTTCCCGGCGGCTGTCACTCTACTCAACAACGTACCTCGGTGACTGCCAATCACCCCCCCACCCCCCGGACACTTATTATCACTTATTATTATTTATTTAAATCATTTGCTATGTCGCTCTTCCAGGGAGATGCTAAATGCATTTCGTTGTCTCTGTACTGTACACTGACAATGACAATTAAAATTGAATCTGAATCTGAATAGGTCTGTCAAAGTGACCAGCACAAATTGTGAGTGCTTGTACCTTTGCCCTCTGTAAATTTTGATAATGTAAAGGTCCAAACTGTGGCTGAAAATGCTGCCACTAGCTTGGCAATGACACTAGATACTTGTTGAATTGAGAGTTGCTTAACGGCAATAAGGCTGTAACAGGCCTCTACTAATTCTGTGGCCTTGCCCCCAGGCAGAGTCACAGACATGTGAAGAAAGTTAACAGTAAATCCTAAATAATCCATAACCGTGGAAGGTATCAATTTGGATTTATCTGGATGGATAAGAAACCCCAATTTTTCCAATAACAGTTTGGTGGCCGCAAAAGCTATTTTAGCTGATTCCATAGTTTTCCCAATAATTAAGATATCATCCAGATATGCCACGCCAATATATTTCTGCGCCCTAAGAAGCGCAAGTGCTGGTTTTAAGATTTTGATAAACAATCTGGGGGCTGATGTTAACTCATTAGGCAAAGCATTAAACTGCCACTGTTGCCCTATCCAGTTAAATTTCAAATACCTATGGTGATCCTTGTGTATGGGTACTGAATAGTACGCATCTTTGAGATCGATGCAAGCCATAAAGTAACCTTTGGAAATCATATGCTTGGCAGTAACAAATGTTTCCATTTTAAAGTGTTTGTACTGCACAAAAGTATTAAGCTGTGTTAAATCAATGATGATGCGGCAACCGCCATCTTTCTTTTCCCTTGTAAATATATTAGATACAAATTCACGAGAGGTATGCCGGGATTTCTCATTTATCCCTTTCAAATATAACCTCAAAAATTCAGTATGCACATGTAAATGTTCTTGCTGTGAAAGCACAAACGTCCGTTTAGGTGCATGCTGTGTGGGTGGAAAAGAATTGTGAAGGAACTCAATTTTATAACCTTGAATACTGTGCAGTATAAAAGGGTCAGACGTTATTGAACTCCATGCACTCAAAAACAAGCGTAACCTACCACCAACTAGTGAATCATTTTCACCCCCTAAGTCCCGGAAGAAGCTAGACCCACCTACCTCCATGGTTACCAATGGGTTAGTATTTACTTCTTCCGTACCTGAGTCCTGGGGGGTAGGGGTGCTGGGATGTGGGGTTGGCGCATTTTCCAAGTAGGCCGTTCTGGGCCTTGGCCTAAAAAAGACCTTTGTCCAGAGTACACGGGCTTCGAGCTTTCACCAGCTACCGGGTATCGTTTCCTGCTGGTGGATGCATAGGGTTGCTGTCGCCGAGGTTGGGAGGTCTTGCCGGTTGACGGTCCCTTTATCAGCCCAACAGCCTTGACCTGTTTTGACAGGTTCTCACCGAATAGTAGACTTGGCGGCTGGGTGTTGCTGGTTCTGCATAACCCCGCAAATTTAGGGTTCAAGGCCGGTCTGATGGCACTTTTCCTAAAGTGGTTGATCTCGTACCGAGCACTGCATAACAGTGCCAGGGCATCCTCCTGTACATCTGATAGAGATGTTCTATCTATAAACCTGACAAACGCCGTAAGTGGCGGAAGTGGCGGCGCTGGGAACGGCTGCGGCTCGCCTGCAGTCCGTTTGTCTTTACTTTTTTGTGTTGTTCTTTTTCGTTTTGTGTAGTTACGTTTTTGGTTTTTAAGTTGTGTTTATGTGGGGGGGGGGGGTGGGGGGTTGAAACGGGGCTTGCTGTCTCTCCCTTGGGGGGAATACGACTTTTTGTCGTATCCCCCTTCTCTGCCTCCGTCTGCGCTGAGGTCTAATGGCGGAGCTGGCGACCTCGAGGCTCCGGAGGCAGAGCCAGTCAGGACTTGCCCTGGGCTTGCTCCCGTGAGGGCGGGCCAGCTCGGGGCTGGAACTGCACTCTCGTGAGGACGGCCTGGCGAGGGACTGAGACTCTCCCGTGAGGGGCTGTGGCACTCCCGTCGGAGTGGCCCAGCCCGAGGGAGGAACGGCACTCCCGTCGGAGTGGCCCAGCCCGAGGGAGGAACGGCACTCCTGTCGGAGTGGCCCAGCACGAGGGAGGAACGGCACTCCCGTCGGAGTGGCCCAGCCCGAGGGAGGAACGGCACTCACGTCGGAGTGGCCCAGCCCGAGGGAGGTACCGCGCTCCCGTCGGAGCGGCCCAGCTCGAGGGAGGAACGGCACTCACGTGAGGGCGATCCGGCTCGGGGCTGGATCGGTGCTCCGGTGGCTGGGACGGCTTTCTGGCGTCGGTGACCTGAGTCCGGGATTAAGCCGCGGGCCAGCGGCTGCGTCCACTGGACTAGAGAGCGGCAGCTTCGACCACCCCGGGCCGCGGTGTTTGAGCCGGCCCGTTGCGGGGTTCGGTGAACCGCGGGACTGTTTGTTACATCGCCCGGTGGGGAATCGCCTCAGCGCAGAGGGAGAAGAGGAGGGAAGAGACTGCAGCCCTAAGGCTTTACCCCCTTTTTGGGGAACCACTGCGGATGTTAGATGGACCAAGTCGGAGGTTGCTGGCTACGCTGCCAGCGACCCGGGAGGTGAATTCGGCCGCTGCTGACTGCCCGTACATCCGTGTCTGTAGCCTGTTTCGCGGTCCATTTGGGCTTGACCCTCGATTTGTCCATACTACTGGAACACACCGTTCTGCAAAGCAATTTCCAGAACAAGAAACAACCTCAGAATAGATAAGAACTTACCTGTGGGTCTTTTTTTAACTTACCGCTGGAGCCACGCGCCAGCCGTCCAGTTGCTGCGCCATATGATAGATGATATGATGCGCATGCGGGCTGGCGGGTTCTTCACATAGTCACTCACATGACTCCAAAGTAAAATGTCCAGTCTATGTTTCATGTTTGAAACCCTGCATCAGTTTCAATCTGAGACGACTATCCCTTTGGCTCCACAGATGCTGCTTGACCTGCTGAGTTCTTCCAGCAGTTTATTTTTTTGTTCCAAATTCCGGCATCTACCATCGCTTGTGACTACCCTCTGTTCTGGAATGATTATTTTCAACAATTGTCTCACAATAACTTGCTTTGTAGAAGTTTAGTTGCTAGCCATGTGGCTACAATAAAGACATACAGCTGCTCATACTTAACTACATTAAACTCCATTAGCAAGCCCTGGGCACATTTGCTCAGCTGATCAACACCCTGCCATAGTTCTTGATAATCATCTTCATTGTTTATGAAACAATCTATTTCAGTATCATTTGAAAACTCGCTTATCCACATCCAAATCTCAAGCAGATGACAAACAGCGATGGACCCCATACTGATAGAAACATAGAAACATAGAAATTAGGTGCAGGAGTAGGCCATTCGGCCCTTCGAGCCTGCACCGCCATTCAATATGATCATGGCTGAGCATCCAACTCAGTATCCCGTACCTGCCTTCTCTCCATACCCTCTGATCCCCTTAGCCACAAGGGCCACATCTAACTCCCTCTTAAATATAGCCAATGAACTGGCCTCAACTACCCTCTGTGGCAGAGAGTTCCAGAGATTCACCACTCTCTGTCTGAAAAAAGTTTTTCTCATCTTGGTTTTAAAGGATTTCCCCCTTATCCTTAAGCTGTGACCCCTTGTCCTGGAGATCCCTGAGGCACACCTCTATTCACAGACCACCAGTCCAAAAAGCAACCTTCTACCACCATCTTCTTCTACCATGAAGCCAATTTTGTTTCCAGTTAGCTATCTCTCTCTGGATCCCGAGCAGTCCACTCTTCCAGAGCAGACGACCATTGGTTAACCTGCTACCAAGGCCTTGATATTGTCTATATAGTCTACATCTACAACCCTGCCCTCATTAACATTCATAGTTGCTTCTTCAAAAAATGAATCAAATTCAGTTGTTTCCATCGAACATGAGACTGAGGGGTGATTTATTTGAGATGGATTAAATTATGAAGGCCCTGGATGAGGAAATAGAAAGAGACTCTTTTCTTAGCAGACCATAAAAATGTAAATGAGTTACTGGAACAATGACTGGATATGAGAAGTTTTGTCACCCTCATGTGCATGAAAAACTATGACCTGCCAGGCTTCGGACCTTGTTCTAGAAAACGGGTTTTGCTTGAATTGTGAATAATCTTTGATTATCCTCTAACCTGATGTTTTAGTTGTTAGTTACAGAGTCTGATATTTTAAGAAAATCAATTGTTACCAGTAGAATAAAGTAATTTTACGTAGATCAATTTGGATTTAGATGGATTTGCTAAATGACAGGTTCCATACTATTCAGAAGATGACATTTGAAACTAATATTGTAGAAGCTATGTTAATTACGATGTGCTAGGTTGGATAAGTAGATTATTTGATGACTTTCATGGACTGTCCTTTGTATGCATTTTATATTGACACAGTGACTTAATGAATGGTATTAACATTTGCAGTAAAGTCAACGTCAACATGCCCATATTACCCTGTGCCATGGGTTATATAATCGTAGAGCCATCACCTCAACCAAGTAAGATCATTTTCAATCATGTCTAAAAAAAATTATAGTCTAGTGTATTGGAGGAAATAATAATAGAATAGTGAAACATAGAAACATAGAAACATAGAAATTAGGTGCAGGAGTAGGCCATTCGGCCCTTCGAGCCTGCACCGCCATTCAATATGATCATGGCTGATCATCCAACTCAGTATCCCGTACCTGCCTTCTCTCCATACCCTCTGATCCCCTTAGCCACAAGGGCCACATCTAACTCCCTCTTAAATATAGCCAATGAACTGGCCTCGACTACCCTCTGTGGCAGGGAGTTCCAGAGATTCACCACTCTCTGTGTGAAAAAAGTTCTTCTCATCTCGGTTTTAAAGGATTTCCCCCTTATCCTTAAGCTGTGACCCCTTGTCCTGGACTTCCCCAACATCGGGAGCAATCTTCCTGTATCTAGCCTGTCCAACCCCTTAAGAATTTTGTAAGTTTCTATAAGATCCCCTCTCAATCTCCTAAATTCTAGCGAGTATAAACCAAGTCTATCCAGTCTTTCTTCATAAGACAATCCTGACATCCAAGGAATCAGTCTGGGGAACCTTCTCTGCACTCCCTCTATGGCAATAATGTCCTTCCTCAGATTTGGAGACCAAAACTGTACGCAATACTCCAGGTGTGGTCTCACCAAGACCCTGTACAACTGCAGTAGAACCTCCCTGCTCCTTTACTCAAATCCTTTTGCTATGAAAGCTAACATACCATTTGCTTTTTTCACTGCCTGCTGCACCTGCATGCCTACTTTCAATGACTGGTGTACCATGAAACCCAGGTCTCGCTGCATCTCCCCTTTTCCTAGTCGGCCACCATTTAGATAATAGTCTGCTATTTCCGGCAGATTATTTATGTCTTCCTTAGTGAAGACGGAACCAAAGTAGTTATTCAATTGGTCCGCCATATCCTTGTTCCCCATGATCAACTCACCTGTTTCTGACTGCAAGGGACCTACATTTGTTTTAACTAATCTCTTTCTTTTCACATATCTATAAAAACTTTTGCAGTCAGTTTTTATGTTCCCTGCCAGTTTTCTTTCATAATCTATTTTTCCTTTCCTAATTAAGCCCTTTGTCCTCCTCTGCTGGTCTCTGAATTTCTCCCAGTCCTCCGGTATGCTGCTTTTTCTGGCTAATTTGTACGCATCATCCTTCGCTTTGATACTATCCCTGATTTCCCTTGTTATCCACGGATGCACTATCTTCCCTGATTTATTCTTTTGCCAAACTGGGATGAACAATTTTTGTAGTTCATCCATGCAGTCTTTAAATGTCTTCCATTGCATATCCACCGTCAACCCTTTTAGAATTAATTGCCAGTCAATCTTGGCCAATTCACGTCTCATACCCTCAAAGTTACCTTTCTTTAAGTTCAGAACCATTGTTTCTGAATTAACAATGTCACTCTCCATCCTAATGAAGAACTCAACCATATTATGGTCACTCTTGCCCAAGGGGGCACGTACAACAAGACTGCTAACTAACCCTTCCTCATTACTCAATACCCAGTTACTCAATACCCAGTGAAGCAGTTCCTCGCAGAATAAATATGCAGACCTTACAAACAAAATATAACTTTACAGCACATGTAGTTCTTTCTTGAATTTGAAGAACATTTATGTTATAATTTATTCAGCAAAATGTAGTATTTTCCAGGGCTAGTATTGATTCAATATTATGCACCTGTCACTTCTCAACCAATACAATCCATTTATTCTTATAGGAGATATGGTTGCCAATTGTATTTTTATAATGTTAATAGAAGGTTGAAAATATAATCTGATAAAACTGCATTTTTCTGGGACTGAACCCTCTTTCCTGGTGTGGACCATCAGTAGTGGAGGCAGATCATCACCCAAAATACATCTAGTCAGTGCAGCTCTTCCATTGAGTTCACCGAGCCACATCTCAACAGTAACTGTACCAATAAATGAAGGTGTTAACGTTTTGAACAGAAAAGGTATGGGCTTGAAGTACTATTGGTTAACTTGCTACTAATCACTTGGGTGATATGAAATTTTAAATTAGCAATTCTGTGACCTCCTGGCAGTTCATTCCAGAGTGAAAAATATGCCTCTGAGATCTTTCTTACCCTTTGCTCTCTAACTTTAGAATCCTCTAAGTTGGGATAAATACTGGGTGTTCACTTTATTGCTGCCTCTCATCATTTGATATAATTTATCTGTAGTAACTCCATCTGCACCATTTTACAAGGTTCTACTATTTACTGTGCAAGTCCAACCCTGGTTGACAGACCAAAATGCAATGTATCACACTTATCACAGTTAAATTCCATTGGCCAGTCCTTAGCTCACCTCCCCAACTGAGCTATTCTGTTATGTACTTCAATATTACTGTGAGGTTTGAGAGAGCATAGGGTAAGAAGGATCTCGGGCATCATTTTCACTCTTGAATGAGCTGCCAGATAAGGCTACAGAAGAAGATACAATTGCTACTTTAATAAGATAGAAATTGATATGAGCAGTTACAGGCTAAATGTGGGCAAATGGGACTAGCTCAGAATCGCAGAATGATCAACATGGACAAAGTAGTCCGAAGAATCTGTTTCCATGCTCTATAGCTCTGTGATTCAGTAGAATATGGAGAAAATGAGCTATGTTGTGTAAGTATTACTCACTGTCCACCATATCAGCAATTTGGGTATAAATTTACTAACAATGTTAACTAACAGCAGTGGACCCACACTGACCCCGGCCATACACAACTGGTCACAGGCCTTCATTCAGAAAAACAACCTCCACAACTACCCTTTCTATCTCCGCTGACCTCCTTACCCCTCCTCCACACTGCTTCCTCTCCCAGTTTGACCTGGTCACCCCTACTGAAATCTCCAAACTCATTAGCTCTTCCAAACCCACTACCTGCTCCCTCGACCCTCTCCCCACTCCCCTGCTGAGGTCCTGCCTCCCCGTTCTCTGCCCCTACCTCATTAATCTCTTCAACTCCTCATTGTCCCAAGGAATTGTCCCCTCTGCTTTCAAAACTGCTGCGGTCACACCAATCTTAAAGAAACCTAGTCTTGATCCCTCCTCTCTCATTAACTACCGCCCAATCTCAAACCTCCCCTTTCTTTCAAAAACCCTGGAGCGTATCGTCGCGTCACAACTTCAGTCCCACCTCCTCGCGTATAACCTATTCGAACCCCTCCAATCTGGATTTCGCCCCCTCCATAGCACAGAAACTGCTCTCCTCAAAGTCCTCAACGACCTCCTCACCTTTGCTGACACTGGTTCCCTCAACATCCTCATCCTCCTCGACCTGAGTGCGGCCTTCGATACTGTGAACCATAACATCCTGCTTACCAGACTTAAAGACCTTGGCATTGAAGGTTCGGCACACAGCTGGCTCCGTTCCTACCATTCCAACCGATCCCACTTCATCTCTCTCCATAACCACACCTCTGCTACAGCCACTGTCACTCAAGGCGTTCCCCAAGCCTCTGTTCTCGGTCCCCTCCTCTTCATCATCTACATCCTCCCCCTTGGTCATATAAACATAGAAACATAGAAATTAGGTGCAGGAGTAGGCCATTCGGCCCATCGAGCCTGCACCGCCATTCAATATGATCATGGCTGATCATCCAACTCAGTATCCCGTACCTGCCTTCTCTCCATACCCTCTGATCCCCTTAGCCACAAGGGCCACATCTTACTCCCTCTTAAATATAGCCAATGAATTGGCCTCAACTACCCTCTGTGGCAGAGAGTTCCAGAGATTCACCACTCTCTGTGTGAAAAAATGTTCTTCTCATCTCGGTTTTAAAGGATTTCCCCCTTATCCTTAAGCTGTGACCCCTTGTCCTGGACTTCCCCAACATCGGGAGCAATCTTCCTGCATCTAGCCTGTCCAACCCCTTAAGAATTTTGTAAATTTCTATAAGAACCCCTCTCAATCTCCTAAATTCTAGAGAGTATAAACCAAGTCTATCCAGTCTTTCTTCATAAGACAGTCCTGACATCCCAGGAATCAGTATGGTGAACCTTCTCTGCACTCCCTCTATGGCAATAATGTCCTTCCTCAGATTTGGAGACCAAAACTGTACGCAATACTCCAGGTGTGGTCTCACCAAGACCCTGTACAACTGCAGTAGAACCTCCCTGCTCCTATACTCAAATCCTTTTGCTATGAAAGCTAACATACCATTTGCTTTCTTCACTGCCTGCTGCACCTGCATGCCTACTTTCAATGACTGGTGTACCATGACACCCAGGTCTCGCTGCATCTCCCCTTTTCCTAGTCGGCCACCATTTAGATAATAGTCTGCTCTCCTGTTTTTGCCACCAAAATGGATAACCTCACATTTATCCACATTATACTGCATCTGCCAAACATTTGCCCACTCACCCAGCCTATCCAAGTCACCTTGCAGTCTCCTAGCATCCTCCTCACAGCTAACACTGCCCCCCAGCTTAGTGTCATCCGCAAACTTGGAGATATTGCCTTCAATTCCCTCATCCAGATCATTAATATATATCGTAAATAGCTGGGGTCCCAGCACTGAGCCTTGCGGTACCCCACTAGTCACTGCCTGCCATTGTGAAAAGGACCCGTTTACTCCTACTCTTTGCTTCCTGTTTGCCAGCCAGTTCTCTATCCACATCAATACTGATCCCCCAATGCCGTGTGCTTTAAGTTTGTATACTAATCTCTTATGTGGGACCTTGTCGAAAGCCTTCTGGAAGTCCAGATACACCACATCCACTGGTTGTCCCCTATCCACGCTACTAGTTACATCCTCGAAAAATTCTATAAGATTCGTCAGACATGATTTACCTTTTGTAAATCCATGCTGACTTTGTCCAATGATTTCACCACTTTCCAAATGTGCTGCTATCCCATCTTTAATAACTGACTCTAGCAGTTTCCCCACTACCGATGTTAGACTAACTGGTCTGTAATTCCCCGTTTTCTCTCTCCCTCCCTTCTTAAAAGGTGGGGTTACGTTTGCTACCCGCCAATCCTCAGGAACTACTCCAGAATCTAAAGAGTTTTGAAAGATTATTACTAATGCATCCACTATTTCTGGAGCTACTTCCTTAAGTACTCTGGGATGCAGCCTATCTGGCCCTGGGGATTTATCGGCCTTTAATCCATTCAATTTACCCAACACCACTTCCCGGCTAACCTGGATTTCACTCAATTCCTCCAACTCCTTTGACCCGCGCTCCCCTGCTATTTCCGGCAGATTATTTATGTCTTCCTTAGTGAAGACGGAACCAAAGTAGTTATTCAATTGGCCCGCCATATCCTTGTTCCCCATGATCAACTCACCTGTTTCTGACTGCAAGGGACCTACATTTGTTTTAACTAATCTCTTTCTTTTCACATATCTATAAAAACTTTTGCAGTCAGTTTTTATGTTCCCTGCCAGTTTTCTTTCATAATCTATTTTTCCTTTCCTAATTAAGCCCTTTGTCCTCCTCTGCTGGTCTCTGAATTTCCCCCAGTCCTCTGGTATGCTGCTTTTTCTGGCTAATTTGTACGCATCATCCTTCGCTTTGATACTATCCCTGATTTCCCTTGTTATCCACGGATGCACTACCTTCCCTGATTTATTCTTTTGCCAAACTGGGATGAACAATTTTTGTAGTTCATCCATGCAGTCTTTAAATGTCTTCCATTGCATATCCACCGTCAACCCTTTTAGAATTAATGGCCAGTCAATCTTGGCCAATTCACGTCTCATACCCTCAAAGTTACCTTTCTTTAAGTTCAGAACCATTGTTTCTGAATTAACAATGTCACTCTCCATCCTAATGAAGAACTCAACCATATTATGGTCACTCTTGCCCAAGGGGGCACGTACAACAAGACTGCTAACTAACCCTTCCTCATTACTCAATATCCAGTCTAAAATAGCCTGCTCTCTCGTTGGTTCCTCTACATGTTGATTTAGATAACTATCCCGCATACATTCCAAGAAATCCTCTTCCTCAGCACCCCTGCCAATTTGATTCACCCAATCTATATGTAGATTGAAGTCACCCATTATAACGGTTTTGCCTTTGTCGCACGCATTTCTAATTTCCTGTTTGATACCATCTCCAACTTCACTACTACTGTTAGGTAGCTTGTACACAACACCCACCAGCGTTTTCTGCCCCTTAGTGTTTCGCAGCTCTACCCATACCGATTCCACATCCTCCAAACTAATGTCCTTCCTTTCCATTGCGTTAAGCTCCTCTCTAATCAGCAACGCTACCCCACCTCCTTTTCCTTTCTCTCTATCCCTCCTGAATATTGAATATCCCTGGATGTTCAGCTCCCAGCCTTGGTCACCCTGGAGCCATGTCTCCGTGATCCCAACTATATCATAGTCATCAATAGCTATCTGCACATTCAACTCATCCACCTTATTACGAATGCTCCTTGCATTGAGACACAAAGCCGTCAGGCTTGTTTTTACAACACTCTTACCCCTTATACAATTATGTTGAAAAGTGGCCCTTTTTGATTTTTGCCCTGGTTTTGTCTGCCTGCCACTTTTATTTTTCACCTTGCTACCTATTGCTTCTACCCTCATTTTACACCCCTCTGTCTCTACGCTCACGCATTTAAGAAACCCTTTCCCTTTAACTCCATCCTTCACTATCCCATTCGCCACCCCACCCCCCTTATTCAGTCTAAAACCACCCGTGTAGCAGTGGCAAACCTGCCTGCCAGAATGCTGGTCCCACACATGTTAAGATGCAATCCGTCCCTTTTGTACAGTTCCCCCTTACCCCAAAACAGATACCTGCCCCGTGCACCAGTTCTTCAGCCACACGTTCAGGTCCCGTATCTCCCTGTTCCTGCTCTCGCCAGCACGAGGAACTGGAAGCAAACCGGAGATAACAACCCTGGAGGTCCTGCTTTTCAGCATTTTTCCGAGCTCTCTAAAGTCACGCAACCAAAGCCTTGCTGACTATTCTCACCAATTCTGTCCCCTAGAATCCCTTCCAACAACTCTCCCACCACTGGCAGCTGGCTCGCTGGCCTGCAGTTCCCTGATTTGTCCTAGAGCCTTTCTCAAATAATGGTGCAACATTAGCCACCCTCCCTGCTTTCAGAAATTCATTTCTGGCTAATGCATCTTAACAAAGATGGGCTGGTGCCAACGTAATTGACACAACATTGTTCACGTACTGCTCAGATTAGTTTACTTTGTACATTCTGTCCATGGAAATTATACCTAACCACTCAAAAATGTATTGATAGCCAAAGGCAAAATGTTTCTCTTTGTCCCCTTATTTTCAGCCACAGTTCTTGACAAATGCGTCCGGGGAAAACCAATGTCTACACCATCTGGCTTTTATTATAAGGACCAGTGGATGTCACTGACCTGCAATATTCATAGCTTCAACACTCCTGCAAAAGTTACCGAATGCCTTCGTAGGAAAAAAGTTCATTTGTTTGGAGATTCCACTATGCGTCAGTGGTTTGAATACTTGACTGCATTTGTTCCAGGTTAGTGTGATTAATCACTCTATACAGAATTGTCTGGCTTATTTGCCTATCCGTTTTATATCCAAGTACAAAACTGAAATAAGGAAAAGAGTTAAATGAGAAAGGAAATGAGAAATTTCAGCAATTGTGTGAGTAGCCAGTCTTAAATGTGGTACGAAAAGAGTGCGTGGATCAGTGAAATGAACCAAAGTAATTGTAGACAATCATCTTACTGAAATAGTGTGGAACAGGGCGGAGATGGGTGTAGAAGTGATTTAGAGAAGTGCAATGCCAAGGACCCTGACGCAATGGTGTAGAAAGTTATATGACCTCAGGAGCATAGTCAAGGTCAGATAGACAATAGACAATAGGTGCAGCAGTAGGCCATTCGGCCCTTCCAGTCAGTACCGCCATTCAATGTGATCATGGCTGATCATCCACAATCAGTACCCTGTTCCCGCCTTCTCCCCATATCCCCTGACTCCACTATCTTTAAGAGCCCTATCAAGCTCTCTCTTGAAAGTATCCAGAGAACCGGCCTCCACCGCCCTCTGAGGCAGAAAATTCCACAGACACAAGTGTTTCCTCATCTCCGTTCTAAATGCTTTACCCCTTATTCTTAAACTGTGGCCCTTGGTTCAGGACTCCCCCAACATCAGGAACATGTTTCCTGCCTCTCGTGTGTCCAAACCCTTAATAATCTTACATGTTTCAATAAGATGCCCTCTCATCCTCTGCCACAGAAGGTAGTTGAGGCCAGTTCATTGGCTATATTTAAGAGGGAGTTAGATGTGGCCCTTGTGGCTAAAGGGATCAGGGGGTATGGAGAGAAAGCAGGTACAGGATACTGAGTTGGATGATCAGCCATGATCATATTGAATGGCGGTGCAGGCTCGAAGGGCCAAATGGACTACTCCTGCACCTATTTGCTATGTTTCTATGTAACTCAGTGGGCCAGGCAGCATCTCTGGTGAAAAAGGGTGAGTGACCTACCGAGTGGGGAACCTTCTTCAGACTGAGAGTAGGGGTAGGTGTTATGAAGACCTGGAGCCAAGAAAAGACCAGGACCAATCAGGGCTGGCCACAGATGACCCTCAGACAGGGCAGTACCCTAGTAGGCCCATTGTTGGCTAGGGAAGGTGTGATCTCAAGAGGGAAGCAATGTGGAGACTGGGGAACTGGTTAAATGACTAGGTTGAGGAAGCAGGGGAGAAGGGAGTGGAGTTAAGTATAAGTTACTTAAAATTAGCAAATCAGATTCAGATCAGATTCAACTTTAATTGTCATTGTCAGTGTACAGTACAGAGACAACGAAATGCAGTTAGCATCCCCCTGGAAGAGCGACATAGAATATGATTTCAATAAATAAATCTATTTACATGTATACAGACAGGGGGTGGGGGGGGGGGTGATTGGCAGTCACCGAGGTACATTGTTGAGTAGTGTGACAGCCGCAGGGAAGAAGCTGTTCCTGGACCTGCTGGTCCGGCAACGGAGAGGCCTGTAGCGCCTCCCGGATGGTAGGAGGGTAAACAGTCCATGGTTGGGGTGAGAGCAGTCCTTGACGATGCTGAGCGCCCTCCGCAGACAACGCTTGCTTTGGACAGACTCAATGGAGGGGAGCGAGGAACCGGTGATGCGTTGGGCAATTTTCACCACCCTCTGCAGTGCTTTCCGGTCGGAGACAGAGCAGTTGCCGTACCATCCTGTGATATAGTTGGTAAGGATGCTCTCGATGGTGCAGCGGTAGAGCTTCACCAGGATCTGAGGAGACAGATGGACCTTCTTCAGTCTCCTCAGGAAGAAGAGACGCTGGTGAGCCTTCTTGACCAGAGTTGAGGTATTGTGGGTCCAAGAGAGGTCATCGGAGATGTTGACTCCCAGGAACCTGAAGCTAGAAACACGTTCCACCTCCGTCCCGTTGATGTGGATGGGGGTGTGTGTGCCGCCCCTAGACTTCCTGAAGCATTCATACCATTGGGACGTAAGCTACCCAAGTGAAATATGAGGTGCTGTTCCTCCAATTTGCGTGTGGCCTCACTCTGGCAATGGAGGAGGCCCAGGACGGAAAGGTCAGTGTGGGAATGGGAGGGGTGTTGAAATGGTTGGCAATCAGGATATCCTGTCGGTCTCAGTGTGTAAGTATTCAGCAAAATAAGTCTACGTTTCGTCAAGTATAACAAGCATGTTAAGTCGCCAAGTCTACGTTTGCTTTCACTGATGTACATTGGAGCCCACATTGGGAACACCAGATGTTAGAAGAAGTACATGTGAACCTCCGTCTCAGATGAAAGGACTGTCGGGGTCCCTGGACAAAGCCAAGGTTGGAGGTGCAAGGACATTTGAGGAGATATATATTGGCTATAGGCAGTCGGGATCAAGCAAATCCCTCAGTGAGTATAAGAGGCGCAGGAGTATACTGAAATCAATCAGAAAGGCAAAAAGAGGACATGATCTGGCAGTCAAGGTAAAGGCAAATCCAAGATATTCTACAGGTGTATTAAGAGGAAAAGGGAGGCTAGAGAGCGAATAGGTCCACTTAGGTATTAACATAACCATCTTTGTGTAGTGCCACAAGAGTTGAGGTAGGTATTAAATAAAAATGTCTAATCAGTTTATTTACTGAGGAGACGGTCATGGAAGCTAAGGAATTGGGACATAGATGTTGATGCCTTGGACCATATATGATTTATCAAAGAGAAGGTATTGATTTGTTTTAAAGCACTTAAAGGTGGATAATTCCCACTAGCCTGACCAAGTACATCCTCTATGGAGCCTAGGTGGAATATAGATGCCTCTGATGCAATGGCAGTGTTAGATGGGGAGCATAAAGATGGTTGCATCACTTTTTAGTTTGGTACTTCAAACGCTCAAGAACGAAGGAGGATGCAGTAAGTGGTGGACATTGTTTAGCCCATTACAGATACTGTCCTCCCCACCAATCCACTGTGAAAACTATCTCCCTTTGTTCAACCTTTACCTTGGGTGGCAGGTAAATTGACAGCTCCCTTTGGTGTGATGTTGTTTGGATTGAAGTGCCCATCCTAGTTTCTTCAATATTAACATTACCAATATTGTGACATCAATTTAAGTGTTCAGGTATTTTTCTGTTTAGGTATTAGAAGGTTTGACCTTGGTAATCCAATAATGGCTGGCCCTCTGCGTGCCCTCGACATGCAAAACAACATCATGCTGGAATATTTTGCTCATGGCCCGCCAATCTATTTCGCCCCCTTTTCAAGCCAGCATTTGTTCTACATTTCAAACAAACTGAATGAAATTGAAGGAGGGAAAAACACAGTTATTACCATTTGTATCTGTGCCCATTTCTGCATTTTCCCAGTGGAAGTGTACATCAGAAGGCTGCAGCATATTCGAAGATCGGTTCTACAGCTGCTTAGCAGGAATCCAGATACGGTGGTCGTTATAAAGACTGTTAATGTACGGGCCTTTGAAATAGATTCAATTCTTAACCACAGTGACTGGTACTCTTTTCAACTTGATTTAGTGTTGAGAAGGATGTTTGCCGGCATTAACGTAGCATTTGTGGATGCATGGGCAATGACCATAGCCCACTACCTGCCCCATAACCTACACCCTCTACAAATCATAATAAAGAATGAAATAGATGTGTTTCTTTCACACGTGTGCCCTTCCAATAAGTGGTAACGACATCTGCTTACCATGCATCACCACAATTACATTGCAAATCATAGATCTACCTGTCTAAAACTGAATGTAATTTTAAATATTTTGAACATTTTGATTTCTACGTTTTGAATTCATCTTTGTCACTGTATCTTTTGATTCGATTCTATTATTTTAATTAGTTATAATTCTTAACTATTACCTGACATTAATAATGTTAGCTTTGATATTAAATCTTTGTTTGTGTGGAAGAAATTAATTTGGTGGGAAATTAAAGGAAAACCAGACTAAGTGGGACCCGTTGGGTCACAGTCACACGGGAGCCTGGTCCCCAACGCAAACCATTCCCCAACGGGGGGTGGGGGTGTGTGGGGGGTGCAGGGGATGGGAGGTGTGGGGGAGTGGATGTGTGTGGGAGAGAGGGGGTATGGGGGAGGGGAGGGGGGTTGTGGGGGAGGCGGGGTGTGGGGGAGGGGGTTTGTGGGGGAGGAGGCTGTTGCGGGTGCTGTGGGGGAGGGGGGCTGTGGGGTAGGGGGGTGTGGGTGATGTGTGGGTGTATGTGTGGGGGGGAGAGTGTGTGGGGGAGTGGCGGTGTATGGGATAGGCGGTGTGTGTGGGGGGATAGGGGCGTGGGGGTGTATGGGGGTGTGTGTGGTGTAGGTGGGGTGTGTGGGGGAAGGGGGGGAAGCAGTCAACATGATCTAAGACCTTTCCCACCCAAGACATTCATTCTTATCCTCACTCGGGCAGAAGATACAGAAGGTTGAAAGCGTTCACCACCATTCTCAGGAACAGCTTCTTCTCCTTTGGTATCAGGAAAAACCTTCCATAGGCTAGGGAACTGTCTAATTCCCCTCTACCTCATTGCGAACATTGGACCTTGTCTCTGGAACGGGTGCATTACAATGCTGAAAACTATATTCTGCACTCTGGATTTTTCCCTACATTTTACCTATTGTACTTGAGTTTGGTTTGATGGTATTGACATGTAATATTATCTGATTTAATTGGACAGCATGCAAAATAAAGCTTTGCATTGTACATTGGTACATGTGACAATAATGAACCTGGCCTAACCTGATGGCATACTTTGCAATTCTGTAATGGTACAGTACGTGAAGGAACATGGATGATGGCCATTTAGTAGCAGTCAAGGTCTTAGTCACTGGGTAGTGTTGAATGTTGTTCCTACTGTGTGTACTGCTTAATGACTGCACTCTACCCCAGTGCCATAAAGATTTTCTCCAGACCTCTGAGCATTTCTTCTGTAGTTCCTCAAAATGACACACATCTCATTGAAATCACCTTATAATGTGTAATCTCCAGTCATACCCAGTCGTAACCCTGAAGGGTCTTTCATCCCATTTATTTCAGATGTAGAATTAAATTGTATCTCATAAGGAGCGGGACGGCACGATGCCAACCAATGAGCATTTAACAGGGTGGTTCTCAAAGTGGCAGCTGCATCCCTGGCAGGCAGGATACAAGTGGGGGTAAAAGAGGAGGGGGAGTTGTTTTCTGTCTGCGTTCGTTTTGAATCTGTGGGTTTGTTGATTGGGAGCTTCTGGACATCTGAATTTCCCTGAGGGGATCAATAAAGTATTTATTATTATTATTATTATTATTATAGATTGAGAAGAACGTCAAGGCAGTTGTGCAAAGCGACATTACCGTGAGGCTTACTGGGTGGAGCTGAGAAATAAGAAGGGAATGATCACCTTGCTGGGAGTTGTACTTTTGACACCCGAATAGTCAACAGGAATTAGAGGGAAAAATGTGCAGGAGAGATGGCATGGTTAGTACGTTTGCAGATGACACTAAAGCAGGTGGTCTTAGAGTCCGTGAAAGAAATCCATATGGTCGTGTGGAGTATATTCAAACTCTAACCAGAGATGAGGTCTGGATTGCTGGAACAGTGACAACTGCATTACCTTGGTAGTTGGCAGCTATTCCACCACCTGGCTAGGTTGGTGAGTTGGAGATACATGGGAGGTCACAAACTTTTTGTTTGTACGCGCAACATGTGCAGATGTTCTTAGAAACAAAAATGACACTGAGATCCTGGGAGGAGACGCAAGCTCGAGCTATATGGCCAAATGTGATCAGTGAAAAACAAGACTATCACAATCAGTAAGACTGGAGATGTATATCTTACTGGTGAGTCTATTAATACCACAGACTAAGGGCAAGGCCTTTTTATAAGAATCTTGCAAAACCTTTGAAGTGAGATTTAATTCAATACCCTCAGAGATTTTCATGAGTTTCACATCTGACATTCACGAGCAAAACTTAAAGAAATGGTTAGTGACTGGAAGGTCATGCTGAAAACTCTGGTTAAAGGGTGCAACTTCATGTTGTTTTCTTTTCATTGAGCGCTGAGGAATCAGTTAAGGTTTAGTTTTTTAGAGTATAGAGATACAGTGTGGAAACAGGCCCTTCAGCCCACTTAGTCCGCGCCTTGCTCCAATACAATAATGTTTCAAAAGCAATTATGCTGAGAACAGAAGATCATTCTTAAGAGAATAGATTCATAGATTCATAGCATGTACTTGACAACCTCTTTACCGAATATTTACGCTTCCAAGGCTTAATGGATCTCCCGGTTGCTCTACATTTCAACTCTTTCCCATTCCCACACTGACCTTTCTTTCCAGGCCTCTTCCACTCCTAGAGAGAGGCCACATGCAAACTGGAGAAACGACACCTCATATTCTGCCTGGGCAAGTCGAAAACCAATAGTATGAATATTAAATTCACCAATTTGAGGTAACTAACCCACAAAGCCCCCTTCCCCTTCCCCATTTCCTCCCTCCCCACACTACCCACACTGCTTCCCCTGAACCCTGGCTATCCTTGTTTCTCCCCTCTCCCAGTCCATTTCTTTGCATCCCTTCTGGCTACACAATTCAAAATGTTTCTATCCCCAAGCTTCACAATTCACAACCATTCATCTCTTTAGAGCTCACATTTGTCTTCATTCTAGCCTTTGTCCAACAATCTGCCTATCAAAGAGAACCATCATCTGTGATAGACAAATCCCCTGAGCATGAAGATATATATCCAAGAACACCGTGGGAAGCTAGAGCGGAAATTAGAGGAGCCCTCTCGGAGATTTCTGAGTTATTATTAAATACAGGCGAGGTGCCAGAATAATAATAATAATGGATGGGATTTATATAGCGCCTTTCTAATACTCAAGGCGCTTTACATCGCATTATTCATTCACTCCTCAGTCACACTCGGTGGTGGTAAGCTACTTCTGTAGCCACAGCTGCCCTGGGGCAGACTGACGGAAGCGTGGCTGCCATTCTGCGCCTACGGCCCCTCCGACCACCACCAATCACTCACACACATTCACACACAGGCAAAGGTGGGTGAAGTGTCTTGCCCAAGGACACAACGACAGTATGCACTCCAAGCGGGATTCGAACCGGCTACCTTCCAGTCGCCAGCCGAACATTTAGCCCATTGTGCCATCTGTCGTCCCAATGAAGACTGGAGGGTGGCAAATGTTGTGTCTCTATTCAAGAAGGGTTGCAGGGAAATTTATTATTTTACCAAGCCAATTAACCTATAGTTGTTAGGATTGGTAGTCACTGCTCTGCTGATCTGGAATACCTGATGATAAAGTGCAGGCCCTTCTATCTGCCCAGCGAATTCACATCGACTGTTATCACTGCAGTCTATGTACCCCCGGACGCTAATGCCAGGCTAGCAATGGAAGAGCTGCAAGCTGCTATCAGCATACAACTAACTGCACACCCAGAGGGGGCATATATTGTTTATATATTAACCACTCCAACCTTAAAACTGTACTCCCCAGATTCCACCAGCATGTCTCCTGCCCAACCAGAGGAAACAATATTCTGGACTTAGTATATACTAATATTACTGAAGCCTACAAAGCCCTCCCCCTCCCTGGACAGTCTGATCACCTCTCTCTGTTCCTGCTCCCCAAATACACACCTCTGATCAGACGTGTGAAACCTACCGTGAGGACAGTGAAGGTTTGGCCTGAGGGGGCTGTCTCTGTTTTACAGGAACAGTTTCAGCAAACAGACTGGAGTCTGTTTGCCACCCAGGCCACCTTTAACTCCCAAGTGGACATCAACTCATACACCTCGTGTTCAAAAGGGAACTGCAGATGCTGGAATATCGAAGGTACACAAAATTGCTGGGGAAACTCAGCGGGTGCAGCAGCATCTATGGAGCGAAGGAAATAGGCGACGTTTCGGCCCGAAACGTCGCCTATTTCCTTCCTCAGTCTGAGGAAGGGTTTCGGCCCGAAACGTCGCCTATTTCCTTCGCTCCATAGATGCTGCTGCACCCGCTGAGTTTCCCCAGCAATTTTGTGTACCAACTCATACACCTCAACCGTTTTGGACTATATAAAATTCTGCACTGACAACGTCACTACCCACAAAGAGATAAAGACCTTCCCTAACCAGAAGCCGTAAATGAGCAGGGAGGTCAGACTCCTGCTGAAGGCTCGCGATGCCGCTTTCAGATCTGGCAACACTGAGGGATACAGCTCAACTAGGGCCAATCTGAAAAAGGGAATTAGGAATGCTAAACTCAATCACAAATGGTGGATTGAGGAGCATTTCCAAAACAACTCCGACCCCAGGCGCATGTGGCAAGGAATCAAATCCATTGCCGATTACCATAAAGTTAACACCCCCCCCCCCCCCCCAGACAACGCCTCCCTTCCTGACGAGCTAAACCATTTCTATGCTCGCTTTGACCGGGACAACAAAACTCCAGCCATCAAAGCTGCTCCACCCCTGAATGAACAACCCCTCAGTCTCTCCACCTCTGCTGTACAAGATGCACTGAGCAAGGTGAATGAGCACAAATCTGCCGGCCACGACGGCATCCCCGGGCGGGTGCTCAGGGCATGTGCTGGACAACTATCCCTGGTCTTCACTGACATTTTCAATCTGTCACTGGCTCAGGGTGTTGTCCCCACTTGCCTCAAGACATCAACCATTGTGCCAGTGCCCAAACAATCAGCTACAGGGAGTCTCAACGACTTCTGCCCAGTGGCACTCACCCCTGTCATTGCAAAGTGCTTTGAGCGGCTGATCTTGGCTCACCTCAAAGCCAGCCTCCCCCCCACACTGGACCCCCATCAGTTTGCCTACCGGACCAACAGGTCTACAGAGGACGCCATATTGGCGGCTCTACACTCTGCCCTGACCCACCTGGACAGCAATAACACCTACATCAGGTTGTTGTTCATTGATTTCAGCTCTGCCTTTAACACTGTCATCCCCGCTAGCTTGGTCACCAAACTCAGCAGACTTGGCATCTCCACCTCCCTCTGCAATTGGACACTGGATTTCCTCACCAACAGACCACAGTCTGTTAGGGTCAACAACCTCACCTCCTCCACTATAACACTTAAAAAACCGGCGTGCCACAGGGCTGTGTGCTCAGCCCTCTCCACTACTCCCTCTTCACGCATGACTGCATCCCTAAGAATGGCTCCAACGCCATCATTAAATTTGCCGATGACACCACGGTGGTAGGACTGATCAGTGACAACGACGAGTCAGCCTACAGGGAGGAGGTCCAGCACCTGACAACCTGGTGTGCCAACAATAACCTCGTCCTCAACTCCAAGAAGACGAAGGAAATTATTGTTGACTTCAGGAAGAACAGAGGGGGCAGACATACCCCCATCCATATAAATGGGACTGAGGTGGAACGCGTCTCCAACTACAAATTCCTCGGGGTACACATCTCGGAGGATCTGTCCTGGTCCCTCAACACCTCCAAGCTGATCAAAAAGGAGCAGCAGCGCCTTTACTTCCTGAGGAGGCTCAAGAAAGCTCACCTGTCCCCCCAGATCCTGTCCAACTTTTACCGCTGTACCATCGAAAGCATCCTGACCACCTACTTCATGGTATGTACAGCAGTTGCACCGTAGCGGACAGGAAGGCACTACAACGGGTGGTGAAAACCGCTCAGTATATCATCGGTGCCCCGCTCCCTGCCATGGATGCCCTCCACCGAAAACCGTGTCTGAGATGGGCCGGGAAGATCATCAAAGACCCCTCCCACCCTAACCATGGACTGTTTGCCCTCCTCCCATCAGGGAGGCGGTACAGGAGCCTCAGGTCTCGTACTAGTAGGATGAGGAACAGCTTCTACAACAACACTATCACATTGCTGAACTCTGAGTCCCGCCGATAGATTTCTCCAGTCTCTCCGTCCATATTGTTTGCTTATTCTGTATTTTTATTTCTATATTGCACTATTACTACGGACTGATGCTAAACTGCATTTCGTTGTACCCATACTTGTATCTGTGCAATGACAATAAAGTTGAATTGAATTGAATTGAATTGAATATACCTGTACGTCTTTGGAGTGTGGGAGGAAACCGAAGATCCCGGAGAAAACTCACAGGGAGAACGTGCAAAACTCTGTACAGACTGCACTCATAATCGGGATCGAACCTGGGTCTCCAATGCTGCAAGAGTTGTAAGCCAAAAACTCTACTGCTGCGCCACTGTGCTGGCTTGTGTGGAAATTACTGAGCCAGCCTGCGATAATTGCATTGATTGAACGGGCTGTAAAGTGCATTCATTTCTCTGAAGTTATTTAATTTATTAGAATGAGCAGCATCAAAGATTTCATCCAGTTGCTCTTCTCTGTGGAAACAGGGATTGGATCGGTTTGCAGCATTTTATATTAATTCATAGTTCTAACAGCAAAACAAATTGAAAATCCCAGAAACAAAGTGAAAGGAAACTCCTAGCTCATATTTCCAGTAATTGATAGTAAGATTAAATGCGAACTTACCAATTTCAAGTTTGATCTTTATTTTATGAGGAGTTACGATGAGGGATTACGTGAATAGAATGCCGTTAGCCTGCATGCGCGTCAAGCTTCAAAGCAGCGGTGTGAAATCACAGATAACAGTAGTTGACCTAAACATAGTAAGATTGGAGAGAAACTAGAAACCACCAGCTGAACTTTTTATGAGGAGGGTTGGGAGCGGAGGGCACGTAATCCCTCATCGTAACTCCTCATAAAATAAAGATCAAACTTCAAACTGGTAAGTTCTCGTTTAATCTTACTATTTTACTTCGGAGTCACGTGAGTGACCACGTGAAGACTTTGAAGCTCTGTGACTTCATGCAGGATACGAGTCCAGGCGTCACACACTGCATCAATTGACCATGGATGAGGGAAAAAGATTAATGCATTCAGACATGACATAGTTTGCTAAAAATGCTGATGCTTTAATCATCAAGGAAAATAATAGTGACCCCTACCATCCTGGGGGAAACTATGAAACAAAACATAAATGGAATTTGGCAAAAAAAACCCCGGTCTGGCATTGGGTTATTATAAAATGTTGGAAAGTTCGTTCGTTTGACCATCCTGCAGCCGCTAGGATGTGGTCTTGTGGAACGTACATAACCCTTGCTGCTAATATTGTAGCAGCCCCAGTGGAGTGAGATAGAATATTAGTATCTACTACTGCATAAGCCAAACCCCGTTTAACCACCTGGAGATGGTCTGGATTGATACCTTTATGAGGTTTATAGTAACTAACAAACATTGCTAGTACAGAGCCTCTAAGGCTCTTGGTGACCTTGACGTATTGTTGTAAATGTGTGACCACAGATAACCAAGGGTCCATGGGGTATGCCATGAAAATTGTTTTGGACCTGATGCCCTGGTCTGCTCTGCTTAACTACTTCATAAACATAAATTATTATATTATTAGCAGATGTACAGTAACCATCCTGTCAAGTCACAATTTAAGTAGTGGCTGGACCCGTAGCGCTGAGACTGGCGCCATGAGCATAACCACTTTGAAAGTGAGTTTGACCAGGGATAGAGATGTAGCTGGGCCCTACTGGCGAAGCAGTTTAGAACAACTACTAACATCCCATATCTCCAAGTACCTTGGGCCTGGGAGAATTTGCATTAAAGATATCCTTTAGAAATATGGATATCAGAGGGTGAGACCCGACAGAGTGGGTCCCGATTGCTGCAGCAACTATGATGAGAAAGCACGTTGGCACAGTTAATGGTACTGTAACTTAATTAATTGTCAAAACCCATCTGAAAATGAACTCCGAGACATTAGTTATCCGTGCCGTATATATGCAACACAGGCATTAAAATAAAACACTTCCCATCTCCTGATGAGGTAAACTGTGCTGCTTACTTTTCGGTGCTATTCCTGCACTCTGTAGTGAGCATGTACATAGATCAGTCTGGCAATCCGAGCCACTGAAACGGTCTCTCAGAGTCTGCAAGTCTATAAATTGATTTTATCATGCAGAGGATGGTTTCCCGAGTCAAGGGTTTGAACCACCAAATTTTAGTGTTTAGGATAACCACATAAGGTCCTATATTATTCCCAATATTTAGCGGGAACCATGGCTGCATAGGCCATTCAGGCAGTACGAAATGCCTGAGGCGAGATCTTGCTGGATTTTGTGCAAGACCTGACTGATGAGGCAAAATGGAGGAAAGACATAAAGAACATTCCTCCTCAGTGTAGCGAGAATACATCTATTGCCACTGTGCCACATATTTTTACTATGGTGATTTAGCCTGGATGTAAACATATTGATATTCGGTGTTCCATCGAACCACAATGTCATTAAATACTTTGTGATACAACATCCATTCTGTGTTGTCATAGACCTTTACGTGATGATATACCAGTGCCAAACGGGGTTAGGTAAATTATCACAGGATATTTAACGACTGCACCCATGTGACTAACATATGCCATCACCATAGTGTATCAATTTGGAGTTGCGCATGCAGTTTATGCATATTCGCACAATAAACTTTTAACCCATAGAATACACCTAGTGTCTTATAGGTAGTTGATACCATATAACTGAAAAATGGTAACTCATGCAAAGCCCATCTGCCTGTGTAACTAGAGATGGTATTGGTAATTTTTCATCTTTGAGTACTAGCATCAGTCACTACCTGCAACCTCTGGCAACCACCTGCAACCTCCGGGAACCGCACGGAAACCTTGGGTGGGGCGCAAAGTCTCCAGAAGTTTCCGTTCAGGTTTCCTAAGTGGGACAGGGGCACAACTGAGCAAAAAGTTACAGGAGCAATGTTGAATACTGTTCATCCACCATTGTGACTTTGATAGCTTCAGCTGGTAATAGCATAGGCCTGTTAATAATGACCTATATGGCACTGAAGAAGTTACTCCTTTGCACGTTCTAAGTTCTGATAATGCAAAGGTCCAAATGCACAGCTGAAAACACAGCCACTATATTGCCCACTTGATGAATAGAGGCTGCTTTATAACAACAAATTTGTTACAGGCTTTTATTAATTTCAATCTCTTGCCGCAGGGCAGGGTCACAGTAAATTAATAGAGTTAAAGATAGATCCCAATAATCAATAACTCTAGTTGGTATCAACTTAAACTTAACTGGATGGATGAGAAACCACAATTTCTCAAATATAGTGTGCGGCCGAAACAGTTAATTTTAGCAAAATACAGCGTTTAGAATATCGTGTAGATAGGCCATAACAAGTGTTTCTTGAGCTTTAAGCAGCCCAAGCACCGGTTTTAGTAATTTGGTAAATAGCCTGGGAACTGAAGTTAGCATATTTTGCAACGCTTGAACTGTTATCATTGCCCCATCCAGCTAAATTTCAAATATCTCCGGTGATCCCAGTGAATGAGAACTGAACAGTATGCATCCTTGAGATCAAGGCATGCCATAAAGATCCTATGGAATCTGTTGTTAGACAGTAACGAAGTTTGCTATGCTGAAAATGTCTATACTGCACATGCGAGTTAATCAAGGATGAACCGACATCCTGCATCTTACCCAATCATCAGGCCATGCCTGCCATAGTTCCGAGCCTGCCTTCTTCTACTACTTCTTCTTTGGAGTTTTACGGCAGCCGGCATCCACAATGTTGCATTACTGCCACCTTCTGGCTTCACTCCACAGTCCTCATGTCTTTACATTATATTCTTTTTATAAGGCCAGAGGCCCTCAAGAAATTAAACAACACCTTTACTCCTTTTCCTTCCCCTCCATACTCTAGAATGTTCTTTTCTGATATATCTGTCATTCCAATTTTCTTAATTTCACTGATCAAAACTCTTCTTTCTGTTTCACATCTTCTACATGCAACTAGAGCATGCTGAACTGTTTCCGGGTGATGGCATTCCTCACACATCCCAGTAGGGTGTTTTCCCAACATTTTTAATGTGCTGTTCAGGTGAGTGTGTCTTATCCTCAATCTTGCTAATACTACCTGTTCTCTCCTGTTCCCCCCTCTTCTTGCTGTAATCCCACTCTGTTTTGTAGCGAATAGAGGTGTCTCTCCTTTGTCTCCTGTTCCCAGTATTGTTGCCATTCCTGATTTATTTTCTTCCACACAATGTGTCTTCCTTCAGATTTGGATAATTGTAGGTTTCCTCTATGTTCTCTTTTTTAACGGCCTCTTTTGCTAATTTGTCCACTTTTTCATTTCCTAGCACACCAATGTGTGCTGGGACCCACAACAAAGTCACGTCACTGCCCTTCCTTGTTACTTGGCTTAATAGTAGTAGAATTTCATACACTAGGTCAGGCCGCCTATGGGATGCATCATACCCAATACTCTGGATTGCAGACAATGAGTCGCTACATATTAATACTTTGCATGGTTGCACCAGTTCTATCCACCGAACTGCCATCAAAATAGCGTACAGTTCCACTGTATATACTGCCAAATAGTTATTTGTTCTTTTGCAAATCTCAACATTCATCCCTTGCACTACCACAGCTGCCCCTGTTGTTTCAGCTACTGGGTCCTTTGATCCATCTGTGAAAATTAAGAGGTGTTCACTGTATCTATTATATATATGGTTATGGTATTCTGTTTTTAGGTCCGAATTTTCTTCCCTCCTTTTTGCCTCCCATATCTCCAGATCAACTTTTGGGATGTTTAGTAACCATATTGGGACAGTTGGCCACAATACTGCAGGGCAGAATTCTTTGTCCTCTACTTCCATGTGCCTTGCCACACCTCCTCCAACCCAGCCGAAGCTTCCATACTGAGCCACCCCTCTCTCCCAGCACTCCTGTACAACTGTTTTGTTGGGTGGTTCTCTCCATGACCCTTAAGGCTTAGCCAGTAATTAGCCATTAGTTGTCTGCGGCGCAGTCTCAATGGCATCTCCCCAGTTTCCACCTGTAGTGCACATACAGGTGACGTCCGCACACCTCCTATACAGACACTTAGAGCTTCCGCTTGGACTTTGTCCAACTCGGACAACACTGACTTAGATGCTGATCCATAAGCTATACTGCCATACTCTAGTCTGGATCTGATCAGTGATACATAGATATGTTTAAGAGATAATATATCTGCTCCCCACTCTAAACCTGCTAAGCATCTCATTACATTGATGGCTTTTTTGCATTTTCCAATTATTTTTGTAATGTGGACCCTCCATGTTAATCTGGAGTCAAAATGGACTCCCAGGAAACGGAAATATTCTACTCTTTCCAAATTGTTGCCGTATAGTTTTAACTGGACATCCTCTTTAATTTTCTTCCTTGTGAAAACCATTGTCTTTGTCTTCTCTATAGAGAATTTAAAACCCCATTTCACTCCCCACTCTTCCACCTGGGCTATCCCTTGCTGCATTTTTTCCACGATAAAATCTATATTCTTCCCCTTTCTCCATAGGCTGCCATCATCTGCAAAGAGCGATCGCCCATCTCTGGCTGAATGTTTGCAAATATATCATTGATCATGATTGAGAATAGGATCGGGCTTATCGCACTTCCCTGGGGAGTTCCATTCTCGACTACACATTTACTAGAGATGTCTGACCCTATTTTAACTTGGATACTTCTACCGTTAAGAAAATCCATTATCCAGTTAAAAATATTTCCTCCTACTCCCATTAAATGCAGCTTTATTAGAAGACCTTCTCTCCACAACATATCATAAGCCTTCTCTACATCAATAAATACGGTAACTACAGATTCTTTTTTAACTTGTGCTTTCCTTATATCATCTTCCAAGCACAGAACTGGACCATTAGTACCTCTCCCTTTTCTAAAGCCACTCTGATAATTAGCCACTATACTTTTTTCTTCCATTAGATGCCTTAATCTTTCATTTACCATTCTTTCCATCAGTTTACACATGTGTGCTGTTAAAGCTATAGGTCTATAATTTACTGGATTACTTGCATCTTTCCCTGGTTTCCTAATAGGCACAATGATTGCTTCCTTCCACCTCTCTGGTATTCGCCCTTCTTCCCACACCTTGTTATATAGTGCAAGTATCTTTTGGAGTCCCTCCTCACTTAGATGCTTTATCATTATGTAACAAATATCATCCTTCCCTGGGGCTGAGTTCTTACACTTGGCCAGAGCTCTCTTTAGCTCCCCCAAATTAAATGGAATATTGTACTTGTCCTCTGTGATACCTTTCCTTTGTAAGGCCTCAACATGTTCCTCTCTTGTTCTTTCCCTACCTCTTCTTCCTTCATCTGACAAGTTGCGGGAGCTGTGAACCCTACTAAAAGTGTTAACCATTAGTTCTGCTTTGTCTTTATTTGAGACTACAGTTTGATCTCCATTTGTTAAGATAGGATAACTCCACTCCCTTTTATCACCTTCCATTTTTTTAATCATCCCCCATATCTCCCCTACCTGTGTTGTGTTTCCAATTGAATCACAATACTTCCTCCAATATGGTCTTTTTGTTTGTCTTATAGTCCTCCTTACAATTGCCTGAGCCTGTTTGTAATTAATCATGTGTTGGTAGTTATGAGTTCTTTTTAATAATCTGAATGCTCTGTTTCTATTCACCACCGCCTCTTTACATTTATTGTCCCACCATGGCACAGCTTTCCTTTTTGATCTTCCTTTACTTTTAGGTATGGAAACTAATGCTGCTCTTTTGATGCCTTCTGACAATTTATTCTCAAAGTTTTCTATATCTGTCGCTTCTTGTATCGATTTTACATATCTATCACTTTCCTCCTTAAATTTCTCCCAATTAGCCTTTCCAAACACCCATCGTCCACTTCTGTTTTCTTTACTCATAGTTAAAGTAATATTTATTTTGCATAGCACAGGATGATGATCACTTCCTATGGTACCCTTTTCATATACTTCCCAGTTACATTTAGCAGCAATCCTATTAGAAACAAGTGTAAGGTCCAACACAGACTCCTTCCCTGTCCTAACATCTACCCTGGTCTTCTTTCCATCATTTAGACATACTAGATTACCATCATTTAATAATTCCTCAATTACCTGTCCATTATTCTCAAAGTGATAAAATGAATGCTATCCAAGACTGTTCGAGAAACTATTTGGCTATTGGGGATTTCTGTGTTTTTCTTGGAAATATCTAAACATTTCCTAATATGAGGGAAGTGCCCTGTGAGAAAAGTGCGAGTCTTTGGCTCGAGGCTACGCAAAACGCTGGAGAGGGAGAGACGAAGGAAGGAGATGTCAGGCAAGCTGATTCAGTGTGATGCTTGCAGCATGAGGGAGGTCAAGGACACTGCTGGTGCCTCTGGCTGCTACAAATGTGAGAAGTGCATCCAGGTACAGCTCCTGAAGGACCATGTTGGGGAACTGGAGAAGCAAGTGGATGACCTCAGGTTCGTCCGGGAAACTGAGTCGTTCCTCGACAAGTCCTACAGTAAGATTGTTACACCTAAGGTACTGGAAGAGAGAAGGTGGGTGACGGTGAGAAAGGGAGGGAAGCATGGAATGCAAACGTCCCCGGGTGTTGTACCTCTTATAAACAGGTTCACCTACTTAGAAGCTGTCGGGACAGAAGACGTTATCACACTGAGCGGCGGACTGGCTTGCGAAGCAAAAAGTGCTGTTGAGCCAAAACCAAAGAGGCCAACGTCAGTCAACGCCATTGTAGTTGGAGACTCCATTATGAGAGGTACGGACAGGGGTTTCTGCAGGAACAGACGGGATTCGAGGATGGTGTGCTGCCTTCCTGGTGCCAGGATCCAGGATGTCACGGACAGAGTGCAGAAAATCCTCAAGGGCGAAGGTGAACTGCCGGAAGTGGTAGTGCATGTCGGCACAAACGATGTCGGAAAGAAGGGGATGAATATTCGGCAGCGTGACTTTAGAGAGCTCGGAAAAATGCTGAAAAGCAGGTCCTCCCGGGTTGTTATCTCCAGTTTGCTTCCAGCTCCTCGTGCTGGTGAGAGCAAGAACAGGGAGATACGGGACCTGAATGTGTGGCTGAGGAACTGCTGCAGGGGACAGGGATTTAGATTCTTAGATCACTGGGATCTGTTTTGGAGTAAGGGGGAACTGTACAAAAGGGATGGATTGCATCTTAACAGGTGGGGGATCAGCATTCTGGCAGGCAGGTTTGCCACTGGTACACGGGTGGTTTTAAACAGAATAAGGGGGGTGGGGTGTCAAATGGGATAGTCGAGGATGGAGTTAAAGGGAAAGAGAGTAAAGGGATGGTTAATGACCCCAGAACTAATGGGAAAGGAAGCTCACAAATGGGATAGGAGAGTATGGCCAAGTGTAATAGGGATCGATGTGAAAGGTGAGATGCGTAAAGAATTAAAAGTATTGTATATGGATGCACGAAGTATAAGAAGTAAAGTAGATGAGCTTGAGGCTCAGTTAGAGGTTGGTAGATATGACATTATGGGGATTACTGAGACGTGGCTGCAGGAGGATCAGGCCTGGGAACTTAATATTCAAGGTTATACATCCTATAGAAAGGACAGGCAGGTGGGCGGAGGAGGGGGGGTAGAGGGAGGGAATTCAGCCCCTTGTGAGGGAAGACATAGGGACTGACGAGGTAGTGTCACTGGATCGAGTTGAGGAATTGTAAAGGCAAGAAGACACTTATTGGTGTTATCTACAGACCCCCAAATAGTAGCCCGGATGTAGGGTGTAAGTTGCAGCAGGAGTTAAAACTGGCATGTAACAAAGGTAATGCCACTGTGGTGATGGGGGATTTCAATATGCAGGTAGACTGGGAAAATCAGGTTGGTTCAGGACCCCAAGAAAGAGAGTTTGTGGAATGCCTCCGAGATGGATTCTTAGAGCAGCTTGTAATGGAGCCGACCAGAAAAAAGGCAATTCTGGATTTAGTGTTGTCCAATGAAACAGATATGATAAGAGAACTCGAGGTAAAGGAACCGCTTGGAGGTAGTGATCATAATATGATTAGTTTTAATCTGCAATTTGAGAAGGAGAACGTTAAATCAGAAGTGGCAGTGATGCAGTCGAAAAAAAGGGGACTATGAAGGCATGAGAGGGGAGCTGGCCAAAGTAGTCTGGAAAGGGATCCTAGCAGGAATTACGGTGGAACAGCAATGGCAGGAATTTCTGGGCATAATCCGGAAGACGCAGGATCATTTCATTCCAAAAAGGAAGAAAGATTCTAAGGGGAGTAGGAGGCAACCTTGGCTGACAAGAGAAGTTAGGGATAGAATAAAACTAAAAGAAAAGATGTGTAACACAGCAAAGAGTAGCCGGAAGCCAGAGGGTTGGGAAACTTTCATAGGACAGAAGGAAACAAAATGGGCAATACGGGCTGAAAAGGTGAAGTACGAGGGGAAGCTGGCCAGGAATATAAAGGACAGTAAAAGCTTCTTTAGATATGTTAAGTGATAAAGAGTAGCAAAGTCAAATGTGGGTCCCTTGAAGGCAGACACGGGTGAAATTATTATGGGCAACAAGGAAACGGCAGAAGAGTTGAATAGGTACTTCGGATCTGTCTTCACTAAGGAAGACACAAACAATCTCCCAGATGTACTGGAGGACAGAGGGTCTAAGGGGGTAGAGGAACTGAAATAAATTTTCATTAGGCGAGAAATAGTATTGGGTAGGCTAATGGGACTGAAGGATGATAAATCCCATGGATCCGATGGTCTGCATCCCAGGGTCCTCAGGGAGGTGGCTCTAGAAATAATGGACGCATTTGTGATCATTTTCCAATGTTCAATAGATTCAGGATCAGTTACTGTGGATTGGAGGATAGCTAATGTTATCCCACTTTTCAAGAAAGGAGCGAGAGAAAATGGGGAATAATAGACCAGTTAGCCTGACTTCGGTGGTGGGAAAGATGCTGGATTCAATTATTAAAGAGGTAATAATGGGGCATTTGGATAACAGTAAAAGGATTAGTCCAAGTCAACATGGATTTATGAAAGGGGAATCATGCTTGACTAATCTTCTGGAATTTTTTGAGGATGTGACAAGTAAAATGGATGAAGGTGTGCCAGTGGATGTAGTGTATTTAGACTTTCAGAAAGCCTTTGATAAGGTCCCGCACGGGAGACTGGTGACTAAAATTAGAGCACATGGTATTGGGGGTAGGGTGTTGACATGGATAGAAAATTGGTTGGCAGCAAAGAGTAGGAGTGAACGGGTCATTTTCAGAATGGCAGGCAGTGGCGAGTGAAGCGCCACAAGGCTCGGTGTTGGGGCCGCAACTGTTTACCATATATATTAATGATTTGGAAGAGGGAATTAGGAGCAACACTAGCAAGTTTGCTGATGACACAAAGCTGGGTGGCAGTGTGAACTGTGAAGAGGATGTTCGGAGGTTGCAAGGTGACCTGGACAGGTTGAGTGAATGGGCAGATGTGTGGCAGATGCAGTATAATATAGATAAATGTGAGGTTATCCACTTTGGTGGAAAAAACAAGGGGGAAGATTATTATCTCAATGGGGTTAGGTTAGGTAAGGGGGAGGTACAGCGAGACCTGGGTGTCCTTGTACACCGGTCACTGAAAGTTGCCGTGCCGGTACAGCAGGCAGTGAAGAAAGCTAATGGAATGTTGGCCTTCATAACAAGAAGATTTCAGTATAGGGGTAAAGAGGTTCTTCTGCAGTTGTATAGGGCTCTGGTGAGACCACATCTGGAATATTGTGTACAGTTTTGGTCTCTTAATTTGAGGAAGGACATCCTTGTGATTGAGGCAGTGCAGCGTAGGTTCACGAGATTGATCCCTGGGATGGCGGGACTGTCATGTGAGGAAAGATTGAAAAGACTAGGCTTGTATTCACTGGAGTCTAGAAGGATGAGGGGGATTCTTATAGAAACATATAAAATTATAAAAGGACTAGACAAGCTAGATGCAGAAAAATGTTCCCAATGTTGGGCGAGTCCAGAACCAAGGGCCACAGTCTTCGAATAAAGGAGAGGTAATTTAAGACAGGTGAGAAAAAATGTTTTCTCCCAGAGGGTTGTGAATTTATGAAATTCCCTGCCACTGAGGGCAGTGGAGGCCAAATCACTGGATGGATTTAAGAGAGAGTTAGATAGAGCTCTAGGGGCTAGTGGAATCAAGGGATTTGGGAAGAAGGCAGGCACGGGTTATTGATAGGGGACGATCAGCCATGATCACAATAAATGGCGGTGCTGGCTCGAATGGCCGAATGGCCTCCTCCTGCACCTATTTTCTATGTTTCTATGTATTCCAGTCAACGTGCTGTTCAATTGCCAAAGGACTCTTCAGTGCAAATTTCCCATTTTCCCATCTTCAAAGTTCAGTATTGATGTGGATAGAGAACTGGCTGGCAAACAGGAAGCAAAGAGTAGGAGTAAACGGGTCCTTTTCACAATGGCAGGCAGTGACTAGTGGGGTACCGCAAGGCTCAGTGCTGGGACCCCAGCTATTTACAATATATATTAATGATCTGGATGAGGGAATTGAAGGCAATATCTCCAAGTTAGCGGATGACACTAAGCTGGGGGGCAGTGTTAGCTGTGAGGAGGATGCTAGGAGACTGCAAGGTGACTTGGATAGGCTGGGTGAGTGGGCAACTGTTTGCAGATGCAGTATAATGTGGATAAATGTGAGGTTATCCATTTTGGTGGCAAAAACAGGAAAGCAGACTATTATCTAAATGGTGGCCGACTAGGAAAAGGGGAGATGCAGCGAGACCTGGGTGTCATGGTACACCAGTCATTGAAAGTAGGCATGCAGGTGCAGCAGGCAGTGAAGAAAGCAAATGGTATGTTAGCTTTCATAGCAAAAGGATTTGAGTATAGGAGCAGGGAGGTTCTACTGCAGTTGTACAGGGTCTTGGTGAGACCACACCTGGAGTATTGCGTACAGTTTTGGTCTCCAAATCTGAGGAAGGACATTATTGCCATAGAGGGAGTGCAGAGAAGGTTCCCCAGACTGATTCCTTGGATGTCAGGATTGTCTTATGAAGAAAGACTGGATAGACTTGGTTTATACTCTCTAGAATTTAGGAGATTGAGAGGGGATCTTATAGAAACTTATAAAATTCTTAAGGGGTTGGACAGGCTAGATGCAGGAAGATTGCTCCCGATGTTGGGGAAGTCCAGGACAAGGGGTCACAGCTTAAGGATAAGGGGGAAATCCTTTAAAACCGAGATGAGAAGAACTTTTTTCACACAGAGAGTGGTGAATCTCTGGAACTCTCTGCCACAGAGGGTAGTCGAGGCCAGTTCATTGGCCATATTTAAGAGGGAGTTTGATGTGGCCCTTATGGCTAAGGGGATCAGAGGGTATGGAGAGAAGGCAGGTACGGGATACAGAGTTGGATGATCAGCCATGATCATATTGAATGGCGGTGCAGGCTCGAAGGGCCGAATGGCCTACTCCTGCACCTAATTTCTATGTTTCTATGTTTCTATGTTTCTGTGGTGAAATCACTCCCCGTTGCTATGAAAACATCATTTTTTTCAGTTAAAATCTTCCGGTCATCATAAAACTGTTATTAATAATGGTCTGTGGTTGCAGTTGTGGTGGTGGTTTCCAGCTCACAGGGAAAAATTGTGATGTATTTTCCAGATTTGCAAAGTCATGTAACTGGGAAACACGTTTGTACCATTCTTGTTCGTCCTCCCCTCATGTAAAATGTAACAGATAGCTGGAAGGTTGTGAATGAGGAACACAGTAATTTTTAATGGTCTACCCAAACTACCTATAGAGTCATGATCAACACAGGTGTGTCTGGATTGACTTCAAATTGATGGAGAAAACAAAGAGGGAATGACAGCGAAACACTGTCGGAAGGACCTGCAGATGCTGGTTTAGATTGAGGATAGACTCAAAATGCTGGAGTAACTCAGCAGGACAGGTAGCATCTCCAGATAGAAGGAATGGGTAACGTTTCAGGTTGAGACCCTTCTTCAGACTCGAAGAACGGTCTGAAGAAGGGTCTTGACCCGAAACGTCACCCATTCCTTGGGTGATGTTGACTGACCCACTGGGTTACTACTGCATTTTGTCTTTTTCCTTGGGAACACAATCCACCAGTTTCCTTAGTTGATTCTCACCATTTTGATCTAGAAATGCACTTTGTGTATATTCCATTAATTCATCTTCCGCCATGTTACAGCAAATTTATTTTGTCCGGTCCATGTAAAGTTTAAAGTCTCCCATAATTACTGTATTTCACACATCACATTTGCCATATTGACTATATATATATGCCATATATTTGCCATATCATCTATGTCTCTTGTTTCCCTTTTCCCTAACTAGTCTGAAGAAGGGTCGCGACCCGAATCGTTACCCATTCCTTCTCTCCAGAGATGCTGCCTGTCCTGCTGAGTTACTCCAGCTCTTTGTGTCTATCCAGTTTAAACAAGCATCTGCAGTTGCTTCCTGCACAGAGCAACTTGGTTATGGTGTTCCTTTTAACAGAAACCACGTTTTATTGCTGGGTTTTATTGACTTTTTAAAAGAGGACTGGTTTGTCTGCTCTGTGATGCTTTTGGCAGGTTCAGGCTGAACTAGATAAACATCCAAAAGAAAACAGTGGACGGGTGTTCTACCTCTCTGCTGCACTGGCAATGATTTGGTTAACAAAAGTGGTGGCATTGATGAATTTGCAGAAGGCATTGGAGATGTTGACTTATGGAGTCCAACGAGCTAACACTTTCCCTACACAGATGCCAAGAATCTGTTCTCATTTATCGGTTTACAGAGACATCAATTTTCCATTGCAGAGTCAATCAGTTTGTTCACAAATTCACAGCTGGTGTGGATAGTCTATTCTGCATTGTCCTAAAGGCTACAGTTTTTTGGTTCAAATTCTTCTTTTAAGCTTTAAGATCTGCCACCGAGAATGGAATTTTACTTCGGAGTCACGTGAGTGACTACGTGAAGAAGTACCCCGCTCATGCGCATGCGCATTATATCGCGTGGGCCTATGGGAGAGCCCATGCCAGCAGCACCTTGGAACAGGGCTGCTTACTTTGGATGCCTAGTCTATGGCAGCATGGGCTTATGGGAGAGCTTGCGCCAGCAGCGCCTTGGAACAGGGCTGCTTGAGGTAGATGCCTAGTCTATGGCAGCGTGGGCCTATGGGAGAGCCAGCACCAGCAGCACATTTGGACAGGGCTGTTTCGTGTTGATGCCTAGTCTAATGGCAGCGTTGGCCTATGGGAGAGCCCGCGCCAGCAGCGCCTTGTAACAAGGCTGCTTAATGCCTCTCTTTTTTAGAGTAGGGAGCATGCTGGGTCAGTACAAATCTGACACCGAATTTGAGGGTTGAGCTGTGGAGCATACCCAACAGATAAAGGGCATGTGTCAGAAGGACCATGCCTGGCAGCAAGGTTTGCCATCCCAACACAATGCAGTGAACACCGCTCAGGGGGACATTAGAGACAGCCGCTGAACCTACTATTCAGGTAAGACCCATTCAACAGGGAAAACCTGGAGGACGAAGCACAAGCTGTTGGACCAGTCAAGGCCAACAACGAGCAAAGCTTCATTGAATCGGCAGTAAGTGGTTCACTGAAGCGGGAGGCAGCATGAAAGCGGGCCAGAGGCTCCATATACTTTGCCAGTTCTACTCTGCAACTAAGGACCACTTACAAGTTGGTAAGATTTACACTTGATTGCACAATACAAGAATGATTAAGACATAATCATCTCCTTAGAGGCATCTAACCATGTAAAGCAGGTTGGAATTGGGCCAGAATTGTGTTTGAGACAGGCTCATTATTTTGGCCAGAATTGCCTTCGAAACAGGCTTGGTATAATGGTCAGAGTTGTTTTTCAATGCAGGTCCAGAATTGGGGCCAGAATTGTATTATGGCCAGGATTATCTTGCAAGACAGGCTCGGAAATTGGGCCAGAGTCGTCATTTAAGACAGGCACAAAATGATGACAGGAATGGCCTGGTCATTATGAAAGATAGCTAATTAACAACTGATTTTCATAGGGTGTTCCCATTTACATGGATCATTGGAGACATTTGGAGTCTCAAACTATATTTAAGTAATTGGGCTCTTCTATACAGTTAAATTCAGTTGTTACCAAATAGACTTGTTGGTCATTGGGATTTACCTTTAACTATTAATTGGCCTATGACGCCACCCTGGGCAACAGATTGCAGTTAATAGAAATCTGTAACAGCCTTGTGGTTAGAATCAGCCGCTACTCATTAAGACTAATTGGCAATATAATAGCTGTGATTCAGCTGTGCAAGTGGGAGAATTGACATCATGCTAAATGGCAAACTCTAAAGTGCCATGTAGGTCATTGTTAATACACTGACGCTATTACTACTGCTGCTGCTGACAAATTCATTTCACTTGCACTTATGTGCAATGTGAGGAATAAAACTATTATATTGTATTGTATTGTACTAACTGAAGCTACAAAAGTCACTATGATGTACAAACAGTATGCAGCATTGTTCCAGCATTGGTCAGTAAATATTACAGTTATATTGCAAAAATAAGGCTAATGGCCTAACGTAGGATATTGCGAAGGTCATCTCCAGTTTGGATGTGGAGGAGCTTTGCATGATTTATCAATTCTTCAGTTATCAACTATTTATAGACCCTACATGCATTCGATGGGTTAAAGAGTAACTGAGCGAATATGCATATTCTGCATGCTCAATTTCAGGTTGATACACTATGATGGAGGCATATGTTGGTCACATGGGTGCAATCAAGTAAAAGTAAAGTATCATGTAATGGTTTTACCTTAATTTCATTTGCCACAGGTGTATCATCAAGTACAGATCATGACAACACAGAATGGGTGTTGGACCACACAGTATTTATGATTTTTGGGTTCAATGGAATACCGTATATTGATATGTTGCTGTCATGCTTATTCACAGGTTGCACAAATATGTGGCATAACAGTGGCGAAAATGCAAGGAGGAGGAATGGTTTTATATCTTCCTCCATTTTGCCTCGTCAGTCGGGTCTTCAAATAAAGTCATCAAGATCCCGCTTTAGGTTTCCTACTGTCTGATTGGCCTATGCAGCTTAAATTCCCAATTTGTCGGGAATAATAAGACAACCGTATAAGAGGCTATGGCTCGGGAAATCAGCCGTTGCATGTTAAAATCAATTTATGCTCTGCAGTATTTGAATAGACTGACCTACGGTTGGAGTTGGCACACTTATCCTTGTATGGTTCACTCCAGAGTGCTGATATAGCACCAAAAAAGGGAAAAGCAGTACATTTCTTTGAAGGAAATGGGAAGTGTTTAATGCTAATGTTCCATTTAAAACGGTACAGACTACTGACGTCTTGGAGTTCATTTTAATTGGTCTTTTGACAATAATTTAAGTAATAGGGCCATTAACTGTTTTCCCCTCATATTTACTGCAGCAAATGGGACTCACTCTGTCAGGTTCACCCCGGATATCGAGTTTGTAAAGGATATCTTTAACACAAGTTCTCCCAGCACAACTACAAGGCAGTAAGGGATACTGACATTGTGTTAATACTATTGCACAAGGGGGCTCCAGTTACATCCTTGAGTTTGGCCGGCTCTCAAAAGGTCGTTATCCTACTGGCGCTGGTTTAGCACAACAGGTTCAGTCGCTACATATTGCGAAGGGACAGGATGATTACATCTGTAAATAAAATATAATATTTTATGTTTATAATTACTTAAGCACAGCAGAAGGGGTGTCAGGTCTCAGAATAGTTCAAGGCATACCCAGGGACCTTTAGCTATGTGAAGGCACACATATACAACTATATATCAAGGTCGCCAAGAGCTTTTCAAGGCTCTGAACTTGCAATGCTTGTTAGTACACAAAAAACATTATAAAACGTATCCGGTCGGACGATTTCCAGGGATAAAACGGGGTCAATCTATGCAGGAGTAGATACTGATTCCAGATCTCACTGCATCAGGGCTGCTGCAACATTGGCAGCAAGGGTTATTGACGTTCCGTTGGATCACATCCTAACGGCTGCAGCATGGTAAAAAACGAACGGGTTTTCCAAACATTTAATAATAACCCAATGCCAGACCAAAGGTATTTGTCAACTCTATTTACGTTTTATTTATTTATAGTTCCACCCGGGAGGTGTTATTATGATTATTACTTCATTAAAAGCATCAGCATGTTTTAAATCAATGTCATGTCTATATGCATTATGAATGTTTTTCCATCATTTGTCAATGAAGCAGTTGTGGTTGTGTAGACTCGTTTCTCACGGCATGAAATCACAGAGCTTTGAAATCTTCACATAGTCACTCACGTGACTCCGAAGTAAAATAGTAAGATTAAATGAGAACTTACCAGTTTGAAGTTTGATCTTTATTTTATGAGGAGTTACGATGAGGGACTACGTGCCCTCCGCTCCCAACCCTCATAAAGGTAATCTGGTAGTTCTAGTCTTCTCTCAGCTTACTATTATATTTCAGTCACTATTATCTGTGATTTCACACCGCTGCTTTGAAGATTGACGCGCATGCGCACGAGCGGGGTTCTTCTTCACATGAGACTGAAGGAGGATAAATCCCCTGGGCCTGATGGATTACATCCAAGGGTCTTGAGGGAGATAGCGGTGGGGATTGTGGATGCATTGGTGATAATTTTCCAAAACTCCCTAAAGGCAGGAACGGTCCCAGTGGATTGGAAAATGGCCAATGTAACACCTATATTTAAAAAAGGAAGTAAACAGAAGGCGGGTAACTATAGACCGGTTAGTCTAACATCGGTGGTGGGTAAAATGTTAGAGACAATTATTAAAGAAACACTAACGGGGCACTTGGATAAACATGACTTCATCGGACAGAACCAGCATGGTTTTGTGAAGGGGAAGTCCTGTTTAACGAATCTGCTCGAATTCTTTGAGGAAGTAACAACCCGGGTGGATAAAGGGGAACCGGTGGATGTGGTATACTTGGACTTCCAAAAGGCTTTTGACAAGGTGCCACATAAGAGACTATTGCTAAAAATAAAAAATTATGGGATTGGGGGTAATATATTAGCATGGGTAGAGGATTGGCTAACAAATAGGAAGCAGAGAGTGGGGATAAATGGTTCATACTCGGGATGGCAACCGGTAACTAGCGGGGTTCCGCAAGGGTCGGTGCTGGGACCCCAGTTGTTCACAATTTATATAAATGATTTGGAGGAGGGAACCAAGTGTAATATATCAAAATTTGCGGACGATACAAAAATGGGAGGAAAAGTAGGGGATGAGGAGGATAGGAAGAGTCTGCAAAAGGATATAGATAAGCTAGGTGAGTGGGCAACAACTTGGCAGATGAAGTTTAATACTAATAAATGTGAAGTCATTCACTTTGGGAAAAAAAATGATAGGGCAAGTTATTTTCTAAATGAGGAGGAGCTGCGTTGTAATGCAACGCAAAGGGATCTAGGGGTATTAGTACATGAATCACTAAAAGTTAGTATGCAGGTGCAGCAAGCAATCAGGAAGGCCAATGGAGTTTTGGCCTTTATTGCTAGGGGGATTGAGTATAAAAACACGGAGGTCTTGCTGCAGCTGTACACAGTATTAGTGAGACCACATTTGGAATACTGTGTACAGTTCTGGGGTCCATACTTAAGAAAGGATGTACTAGCCCTGGAGGCAGTGCAGCGAAGGTTTACAAGATTAATTCCTGCAATGAGGGGATTGACATATGAGGAAAGGTTAAGTAGGCTGGAACTCTACTCTTTGGAGTTTAGAAGAATGAGAGGCGATCTCATTGAAACATATAAGATCGTGAGGGGCCTTGATCGGGTGGATGCACCGAGGATGTTCCCAATGATCGGGGAAACTAGAACTAGGGGACATAGTTGCAGAATAAGGGGGGGCTCTTTTAAAACGGAGATGAGGAAGAACTTCTTCACCCAGAGGGTGGTTAATTTATGGAATTCACTGCCCCAGGGAGCAGTGGAAGCAGAAACTTTAAATATATTTAAGACTAAAATAGATGTTTTTTTAGCTGCCAAGGGGATAAGGGGCTACGGGGAGAGGGCAGGGATATGGACCTAGGTATGGTTAGTATAGTAAGACCTGAGTGATCTCCTGGACAAGTGTCGATCGCCTGGATTGGGGTCGGAGATGAATTTCCCGGATTTTTTTCCCGAATTGGACCTGGGTTTTTATCCGTTTTTTTGCCTCTCCCAGGAGATCACGAGGTTTTTGGGGTGGAGAGGGGTGATAGCGGTATAAAAGGGAGGGTAGTGTCTTGTGTTCTGTGTCTTGTGTCTACTGTTTGTGGGTAAGTGTGTCTGTTTAGTGTTCAGCCATGAGCGAATGGCGGTGCGGGCTCGACGGACCTGGTGGTCTACTCTCGCACCTACTTTCTATGTTTCTATGTTTCTATGTTTCACATAGTCCCTCGTCGTAACTCCTCATAAAATAAAGATCAAACTTCAAACTGGTAAGTTCTCGTTTAATCTTATTATTAAATTTGCTGCAGAAAGCTGCACAGTGGCTCCCTCTATGGGTTGTCTGCAGGTGCAGTTAACGTCTTTACTGGGGCTGCAGGAGTGTTGGAGGATCAGCAATCGAAAGTCAATGACAACACTGAGATGTGTTAAGGCATTGCAGTACCTTGCCAAAGTCAAAGCAGATGTGACTTTTCTACAAGTGTATGGGCTGCTACTCCTCTGCAGGTGTTGGAGGTGATCGCGATGGTGTCCACATGGATCAGTCGGGAGCCAATGACAGTCTTGCTTCTGCCCTAGGGATCCTGCAATTTCTCAATCACAAAATCGGGGAGGTGGTTTGGCGGATGTCTACTTGTGATGCATGTAGTGCACTGTGACTCTCCGCTGAAGCTGATCAATGTGCACACCTTGCCCGTGCGAGGCGAGCGGCTGGCCATCCTCCAGCAGCTCTCACTGCTGTTGGCGATGTCCCAGTCGCTCGTTCCAGCCAGTGACTTCACCTGCACCGTCAATGCGATGGATGATCCGGCGGGGCCCACAACAGATTGGACAGCACCTGCAGGCTCCTGATGGAGATGATCAAAGACACAAAGCTGTGTGATGCTTTCAGCAACCCCTGCAGGCAGAGCATGGCTGCAATTCACCTGATTGAGACCGGACAGACTTCCACTTCACGTCGAAGGCCGTCATGGTCAGACATACCAACACCACGCCATTGGTCATCTCTTACCACCACTTTCATTGGGCTTCCCGTCACCTACAGTAGAACCACAGGGTTAGGAGGGAGAGATAGATCAGCCATAATTGAATGACGGAGTAGACTTTATGGGCCGAATGGCCTAATTCTGCTCCTGTCACATAAGGCCTTATAACCCGAGGGCAGGCAGGGTCACGTGGAAGTTAAATGTCAAACCGCTGACCGTATAGAATGTCGAGGAACAAAAGTTGGAGAACTTTGAAGCCCTTTTTGACTGCCTGATACACTAGTGGGAAGCACTAAGGTGAACATCAAGGTGTTCTCCATTCTCTAGGAAAGTATGATGGGGTCAGAGGGAATTGTACCAACTCCAGACAAACTTGCAGCAACTCCACCTTTTGCAGTCGATGGGAGGGTAAATGTGAGGAACAGAGAGCCGATAAGCCACAGATTTTGCCTCAGAATTCTCCAAAATCATCTTACGACCCAAAACCAACTCCATGGAGCAGGGAGGGATGTGCCACCGGGTTCACCAAAGGTTGACTGGGGGGGGGGGGGGGGGGGGGGGGGGGGGTGCTCTGTGATCCACAGTCATAAGGAAGAAAACACCTAAGTAATATCCTCACAGACAGACATATTGATAATCTGCAGATCTTCTCTGCTGGTCTGAATGACAGAAAGGCTGCAGTCTCCCATCCTCTATCATGGAGATCTTGGAGGACAGCAAATGGGAGAGTTCAGCCCAACCACTGACCCTGGAAGAGCTGATTAGCTCTATCCATTCCTTTGCCTCAAAATTCCCAGAAGTGATGGCTGGCCAATTGGGTCTGGACATGCTAGAAGTGTACGATGCTATTATGTAAGGCCTAGGGTGGTGCAGTGGTAGAGTTGCTGCCTTGCAGAGCTTATAGCACCAGAGGCCTGGGTTAGATCCTGACTATGGGTGCATGTCTGTATGGAGTTTGTACGTTCTCCCTGTGACATGCGTGGGTTTTCTTCGGGATCTCCAGTTTTCTCCCACAATCCAAGACGTACAGGTTTCTAGGCTAATTGGCTTGGTATAAATGTAAATTGTCCCTAATGTGTGTAGGATAGTGTTAGTGTGCGGGAATCGTTGGTGGGTGCAGACTCGGTGGGCCGAAGGGTCTGTTTCTGTGCTGTATCTCTAAACTAAATTAAACTAAAAAATGTATTTATTACAAAGAAAAATGTCAGACTCCATGGGAAAGGGCATTATCACCCTCATCTACAAACCAAACAGGGAGAAGGATGACATAAGAAACTGGTGATTGGCAAAGGTGTTTTGTTTAAAGATAAGTGCAAACACTATTCTGTATGACACTGTTGAATGTATAGTACTGAGAATGTATGAAGAGCGTTTGGACAGTTTTAGTTTTGAATTTAGTTTTTATTCTGCTACAATCAGTCTGAAGCAAAGTCCCAACCTAAAATGTCACCAGTCTATTCCCTCCACAGATGCTGCCCGACCTGCTGAATTATTCCAGTACTCTGTGTTTTGCAGGACATTGTAAAATCATGTTAAAATTGTGTTTTGCAGGATATTGTTAAATCACAGATTATTCTCAATTTTAAAATAATTGTTTGGTCTGTAGAATTGTCCATGGAAACGGCTTGTATGTTGTTAGAGCAAATGGAAAGGCCATGTGGAGTTGCTGTTTAAAGTAACAGGTGATTTATTAAAATTAGTGCTTACCAGGAGACTAGTCAAAGCAGGTCTCCTGAGCACAACTTTTGTACAGCTTTTACATTTGCTTTTACAGCTTCTGACATAGACAATTGATTAACAGTAAAACTCAGTCTTGATTCCAGAATGGAGCTTACAGAAAGACTTAATTATGTGACAAACTAGGTCTTGATATCAGAATGAAATGATTATCCACAGATCTAACTTAGTTGACAGTAGATCCAATTTTCTGTTACAATGATGGGTGCATGCCATAATATAATCAATGAATTTCTTGAAACTTGGGTGTTATCACTGCTGCATTCCATGTCGCTATTTTTAGGCTTTGTCTGTGGTTCACTGTCACATATTAGTACAGTCCACATCATTATTTACTAGTAATTAGCCCTCACTATTCTTTCCCTTGCAACATATGCATTTGCACATCCCATCAATCATGTTTAACCACCTTTTTAGTTTTAGTTTAGAGATACATCCTTCAGGGAAAGTCCTTCAGCCCACTGGGTCCATGCCGGCCAGCGATCCCAGAACACTAACACTATCCTACACACACTAGAGACAATTTACAATTTTACCAAGCAAATTACCCAACAAACCTTTGGAGTGTGGAAGGAAACCGAGGCACCCAGAGAAAATCCATGCAGGTCACAGGGATAATGTACAAACAAACGTACAGACAGTACCGACAGTCAGGACAGTACTCTGCATTTCACCAACTTAGACAATCTTACATTTTTACCAAGCCAATTAACCGACAAACCTGTACGTCTTTGGAGTGTGGGAGGAAACCGAAGATCTCGGAGAAAACCCACGCAGATCACGGGGAGAACGTACAAACTCCATACAGACAGCGCCCATATTCGGGATCGAACCCGGTTCTCTGGCGCTGCATTTTTTCTGTAAGGCAACAACTCTACCGCTGTGCCACCGTGGCCGCCTCTTTTTCTCTCAACTTCTCCTACCTTCTCCATATAACCTTTTGCACACATACTAATCAAGAATTTCTCAATCTCCACGTTAAAAATAAATAGACCTTGGGCCGAGGTACTTTTTCAATTTGTTTTGTGACCCAAATCACGTATCTACCTGTATTTATCCCATATTGTGTAAAAATATTATAGAAATCATACCTATTGTAGATCAGTGCATGCTCCTTTAACATAGTGACCTCACCACTACTAACCACTCCCCATTGTCTCCTGTATAATTGTAGCTTCCCCGCCTCTAGCTCTCTCTCTAGTCCCAGTGATGACCATGGACAGCTAGAGCACAATGTGTGTAGTGACTTAATAAAGATACTTAGTAAGAGACTTTGTGTGTCGAACAAGTCCTTTTACATGGTGTCAGCGCGGTAGACTTGCGTCTCCTGTTTATCGGCTTTATTTTATTATTTGTTTCTCCCAGTTGTTTTCCCACCTTTGCTTTTTACTATGGCTAACTCGTGCCGTCGTCCTGACAAGCTCGTTTTTGACGCGGACATCGTGCACCGCTGGACTGTCTTCCAGCGCGACTATGAACATTACATCGCTATTGCTCATCCTGGTGCCACTCCTGTGGTACAGGCTCACCTACTCCTCAACCTGGCTGGTCCGGAGGCTATGGAACATTATGCGGCGTTCGAGTTCGTCCCTCCGGAAGACCGCCATGACCCGGTATGTCTCATGACCAAATTTACTGCCCTATGTGACATTCCCACCAATAACATTATTGAGCGTTTCAAGTTCTTCACAAGACGTCAGGTTCCCGGTGAGCACATTGACGCTTACATTGCCTCTTTGCGACATATGGCTCGGCGGTGCCGCCTTGAAGCGATTACAACGGACGAATTGATCAGGGACGTCCTGGTCAACGGTCTCCTAAACTCAAAGCTGCGCGAAGATCTCCTAATGAAACCCGACCTCACGCTAAAGGATGCCATGCATTCTGCTCGTATGGCCTCTGCTGTCGGCTCCGTATCCCACCCGCCGTCCCAGGACATCAACTTCACTGGTACCGCTGGCCGCCGGCGGATCAATAGCCCGCCTCGTCAGTTAACCCCCTCCACTCCCGCTAAGGTCACCCCTCGTCGATGCCAAAATTGTAATTTCTCCTCGCACCAGTACAACGTTTGCCCAGCGCTGGGTAAAACTTGCAACTCCTGCGGGAAACTAAACCATTTTTCCGCAGCCTGTCGTTCTCGTGGGAAACCTGTCCCTGCTCCTAGAAGGAGTCTAAACATTCTTGCGGACACTGATAGCGCGCCTGGTTCCCAGTACCAGCTCGAACTCCCTGATTCTGATACGATTTCCTCCCATGGTGATCCGACTGTGTTTGCGCTCCTGAGTGCACCTGCTTTGATAACGGATCCCTCCATACATGTTACTGTGAATGGACACTCCTTCTCGGCCAAGGTCGATACTGGTGCGTTTGCAAACGTTATGTCTGTTCGCTTCTTCAAACAGATAAGCTCGGGGGAGAGAGTGCTTCCCGATGACTCCCGCCTTCATGCCTATGGGGGAGGTGTTCTGGTCGCCATGGGGAAGGCCACGGTTATCTGCACAGTTCTCAAGACCTCTCGGCCCCTCACTTTTCTCCTGCTGGACTCTGATAACGTCACCCTGCTGGGCGCCCGTGCATGCCAGGACTTGGGATTGGTCTCTTTTCACCGCGACGTCCACCTGGTGCAGGCCCCCATGGACCCCCTGATAGAGTATCCCGACCGTTTCGATGACATTCTGGGCAAACTGCCCTGTGCCTATAAGATCGTTGTTGACCCGGGGGTCGACCCGGTGGTTAGACCGGCCCACCGTATGTCTTTTGCCATGAAGGGCCGCGTGGAGTCCACACTTCGTGATATGGTTTCCACTGGCATTCTCAAGGAGGTGAGCGCTCCCACCCTGTGGGTCTCCACCATGGTCGTCGCTGCCAAGAAAGATGCGAGCGAGATCAGGATCTGCATCAACCCGAAGGACCTGAACCTTGCTATCCAACGCCCGCACTACCCCATGCGGACGGTGGAGGACGTCGCTGCACAGGTCGGTTCTGCCACAGTCTTCTCGGTCCTAGATGCCAAGAGCTCCTTTTGGCAGATCCCTCCGACGTGCCCGGACTGCAGCGCTTTCTGGGCATGGTCAACTACCTGGGTAAGTTCATACCCGACCTCAGTGAACTGAGTGCCCCCCTGAGGGAGCTAATCAAAAAGGACAATGCCTGGGTCTGGCTACCGCATCACCAGTCGGCATTCGTAGCCCTGAAGTCCAAGCTCGCTCGCACCCCGACTTTAACGTATTTTGACCTGAACAGGCCAATCGTCCTCACCTGCGATGCATCTCGGTTCGGACTCGGTGCTGCCTGCCTGCAGCTCCAGGACGATCGGCAGCTGCCTGTCTCCTATGCCTCTCGCACCATGACCCCTGCTGAGCAGCGCTACGCTCAGATCGAGAAGGAGCTCCTTGCCGTGGTTTTCGCATGCTCCAAATTCAAAGACTACATTCTGGGCAACACTTTCACCATTGAAACGGACCACCAGCCGCTGGTTTCTATCTTGAACAAGCCTATCCATGTGGCCTCCTCGCGGTTGCAGCGAATGATGCTGCAGCTCCAACGATTTACGTTCAACATTGTGTACCGCAAGGGCAAGGAAATGTTCGTGGCCGACACATTGTCCCGTGCGCTGCTCCCTTCCGTTGCCCGCCATCCATACGAATCGTCTGACCTGATGGTGCTGAACGTTAATATTGTTCCCTCTTGGCAGATGCAGTCCCTGGTCGAACACACTGCCGCTGATCCTGCCCTGCAACAGCTTGCGGGCGTCATCCGCCGTGGCTGGCCTGACCGACGCTCTTCCCTACCGGCCGGTGCCGTGCCCTACTTCCTGGTTCGGGACGAATTGGTGCTGCACAGCGGCGTGGTGGTGAAGGGTCACAAGGTCGTGGTGCCGGACGCTCTGCGTGACCACTACTACCAAACTGCACACAGCGGTCACCCCGGGGTGGAGGCCACTCTGTCCCAGGCCCAAGCTCAGTTTTTCTGGCCTGGCATGATTCAGGAGATTCGTGACAGGGTCTCCGCCTGTGCTGCCTGCAACAGCCTACTGCCTCATCAACGACGCCAACCTCTCATGCAGCAGCCGGATCCCGAGTTGCCGTGGATGGCTGTCGCAACTGACATTTTCGAATGGCGCGGCAAACACTTCCTGGTCCTGGTGGACTCCTACTCCAGCTGGTTCGAGGTAGACCAGCTGCCTTCCCTCACGTCTGCTGCCGTCATCGGGAAGCTTCGCCGCCACTTTTCGACCTTTGGTTCCCCGGTGACTCTCCAATCCGACAACGGCGGACAGTTTTCCAGCGCAGAGTTCGCCGCCTTCGCCGCCCAATGGAATTTTCGCCACATCACCAGCAGCCCCGAGTACCCGCAGAGCAACGGCCTTGCGGAGCGCGCTGTCCGCAGCGCCAAGGAGCTGCTGCAACATTGTCGTCTGTCCCATTCGGACTTCTATCTTGCCCTCCTCAACCTCCGCAACATTTCCCGGGACCCCGCACTTGGTTCGCCTGCCCAGCGCCTCATGTCCCGCACCACTAGACCCCCTCTCCCGGTTTCTCAGCAGTCTCTAAAGCCCGCTGTCCGCAGCCCTGCTGCTGTCAAGGAGCGCATCATCGAGAAACAGGTCATCCAAAAGCGCTCCTTTGACAAATCTTCCCGACTGCTTCCCCGTTTGTTCCCAGGCCAGGTTGTCCGGATGATGTCCACCTCCGGTCATCACCGGCTGGCCGTTGTCGTTGGCAATGCCGACTCTCCCCGGTCCTACCTGGTTAATTACGAGGGCACTGTGTACCGTCGGACACGCCAGCACCTGCTGCTAGTCAACGAGCCTGCTCCGCCTCCAGCGGACCCGTATTCGCCGTCTGTCCAATCCCCGCCGCCTGTCCCTTCCCCGCCGCCAGTCCATTCACCGCCGCCTACGACTCCTCCTGCCCCTGTCACTCCTCGCACGCCACGGACTCTTCCCTCTCAGCTCATGGTGCCCTGCCCACGAGGTCCCCCTTCTCCTTCTTCACCTGCTGAGGGGCCCGTTCCTCCGCCTCGTTCTCCTCCTTCCCCTGGGCGTTTGTCTCCCGGTTCCCCTATCTCTGTCCCTGCCCCCGTTCCTGTAGCTCCTGCGGTGGAAGGGGAAGGCGGGTTGCGCACCCGCTCTGGGCGTTTGGTCAAGCCGCCTGTCCGGTACGGAGTGTGCGAGTAGTCGGCTTCATAATGTTTTCCAACTGTTTCTGGTTTGCCTCTAGCGTATGAGCCGTGGTCGCTTTGTTTCCAAGAGGAAGGATGTAGATCAGTGCATGCTCCTTTAACATAGTGACCTCACCACTACTAACCACTCCCCATTGTCTCCTGTATAATTGTAGCTTCCCCGCCTCTAGCTCTCTCTCTAGTCCCAGTGATGACCACGGACAGCTAGAGCACAATGTGTGTAGTGACTTAATAAAGATACTTAGTAAGAGACTTTGTGTGTCGAACAAGTTCTTTTACACCTATAACTTGTCAAGAACAAAACCTACACACATTTTCAAAATATGAGAAAAACCTCCAATTATCCAAGTAGTCATGGCCGTCCAAAGGGGGGGTGCGTTGGGTGCGCTCGCACCCCCCTTTTTTTCCCACAGTAAGAAAAAATCCCGAGGAAAAAAAGATTTGGAGCGCAATCAGTGTTTACCCCAAAATTCTGGTTCCCGCCCGCTGGATGATTTGGGGGAAAAAATTGCGACCATCCGCGCCTGCGCAGTTGGGGGAAGCCGGTGACACCGTAGCGACGCAAAATAACAGTCTCTCCGCGTGTGCGCAGTGGGTCCGGGCGTGATCAGATCGCATTTTGCAGTCCACACAATCAGCGATCGCCTGGATGCCTTGTGTCTACTCTGGTAAGTAGTGGAATATTGTGTTGTGGGAGGGGGAGTCTGGTTTTTATCCTGGGTAGCAAACTACCCGCGAGGGTCTAACAAGAGACCGTTCTCCCGTCGCCGGGTGGGAGCGGGTACGGCTGGCAGCGGCTGTAACCTTGACATCAGGCGCCGCTCTGCTCCGGCCTGGCCTTCGCCTCTCCCACCTCAGGGACCATGACATCACCCCCCCCCCCCCCCCCCCCCACCACCGCCGGGCCCATGCCTTTCTTTCCCCCCTACCGCGGTCCCTCACAGCGAGTGGGGGGGGGGGGGGGAGAGAGAGAGAGAGGGGAAGGAGGGGAGGGGAGATAGAGATGGGGGAGGGAGAGAGATGTGGAGGGGAGAGGGAAAGAGGGGTTATCTTTATTGAAATTGCAAAATTAAGGTTGGTTTTAGATCTATTATTTTCTCCTCCATATGAATAATATTAAACAATGTCAAATAGTATCGAACAATTGGAACTGCTTTCTTTTCCTTGATAACAATAATGAAAATATGAATTCCATAGTTTGTGACATAATTATACATTTTAATGGGATCATTATATACACGTGTCGGTTGAGCCCCGTCACTCTGCCCCGGTTTCCGTAAGGAACCTTAAAATGAGCGCTCTTGGTTCCCCTGAAAAACTGGCATACAGAGGTTATTGGGGCTCCCCGTTTGGGCGCCAAATATGTTAGAAATTTTCCAACAACCAAGACTATTCAAAACGGAGGTCGAAACTGAACCAAGAACCTATGGAGTGTGGAGAGAGGCACACATGAGGGGGATAATGTGTCAGTGTGGACAGTAGTTAGAGAGCTGTATGTGTGAAAACCATCTCCAATTATTAGTCATGGCCGTCCATTCGCATTTAAGAAAAAATAAAAGATTTGGAGCACAATCAGTGTTTACAAAATTCTGGTTCCCGGCTGGATGATTTGGGGGGAAAAATTGCGACCATCCGCGCCTGCGCAGTTGGGGGAAGCCGGTGACACCGTAGCGACGCAAAATAACACTTCTCCGCGTGTGCGCAGTGGGTCCGGGCGTGATCAGATCGCATTTTGCAGTCCACACAATCAGCGATCGCCTGGATGCCTTGTGTCTACTCTGGTAAGTAGTGGAATATTGTGTTGTGGGAGGGGGAGTCTGGTTTTTATCCTGGGTAGCAAACTACCCGCGAGGGTCTAACAAGAGACAGTTCTCCCGTCGCCGGGTGGGAGCGGGTACGGCTGGCAGCGGCCGTAACCTCGACATCAGGCGCCGCTCTGCTCCGGCCTGGCCTTCGCCTCTCCCACCTCCGGGACCATGACACCACCCCCCCCCCCCCCCCCCCCCACCACCGCCGGGCCCATGCCTTTCTTTCCCCCCTGCCGCGGTCCCTCACAGCGAGTGGGGGGGGGGGGGGGAGGAGAGAGAGAGAGAGAGAGAGAGAGAGAGAGAGAGAGGAAGGAGGGGAGGGGAGATAGAGATGGGGGAGGGAGAGAGAGGTGGAGGGGAGAGGGAAAGAGGGATTATCTTTATTGAAATTGCAAAATTAAGGTTGGTTTTAAATCTATTATATTTTCTCCTCCATATGAATAATATTAAACAATGTCAAATAGTATCGAACAATTGGAACTGCTTTCTTTTCCTTGATAACAATAATGAAAATATGAATTCCATAGTTTGTGACATAATTATACATTTTAATGGGATCATTATATACACGTGTCGGTTGAGCCCCGTCACTCTGCCCCGGTGTCCGTAAGGAACCTTAAAATGAGCGCTCTTGGTTCCCCTGAAAACCGGCAACAGAGGTATTGGGGCCCCACGTTTGGGCGCCAATTATGTTAGAAATTTTCCAACAAAGACTATTACAAAAACGGAGGTAGAAACTGAACGAACTTTATTGTGAGAGAGAGAGTCACACAGAGCCCAAGTGTCTGTGGGAGTCCTCTCTGAGCTGATGCTGAAAACCATCTCTTTTATACATTGATTTAGATAAAAAAGCATCCAGACAAATGGTAATGAACAAGGAAATAGCTTAGGGCCTCTCTTTATCTAAATCCGGCCCTGGTCACTCAGTACATGGCTTCCCCACAACCCCTGTCCTCAAATAAATGTTAAACAACTGCACGTTTGCATGTAATAAGTCTGCTTAAACTAGACCTACAAAAGTCATCCAATTTAAATTTCTGCACATACAGTATTCTGTGTGAGGTGATAGACACAAAAGGCTGGAGTAACTCAGCGGGTCAGACAGCATCGCGACCCAAAACGTCACCTATTCCTTTTCTCCAGAGATGCTGTCTGACCACCTGAGTTACACCAGATCTTTGTGTCTATCTTTGGTTTAAACTAACATCTGCAGTTCCTTCCTATACATGAGGTGATGATATAATGGCTTTCTGAAGTTGGTTCCCTGATCATTTGTGGGGCTGGCCGCAGAGATTTCAGGTGTGCCTTTCAAGTGAGTGAGATAGTCTGCTGCTGCTGCAGAAATAAGACTTGGGCTATATTCACACCAAGGCCTCTTTATTAACAAGCCACTGTAGATACAAGGAGCTGCAGATGCAGGTTTACAAAAAAAGACATGCATTGCAGGAGTAAGTCAGTTGGTCATGCAGCATCTCTGGAGAACATGGATGGGCAACATTTCAGGTCGGGACACTTCTTTAGACTGATTGTAATAGGGGAGAGAAGACCAAGGACGAAAAGGAAACAAAAGGCTGTGATAAGGAGGGAAGAGGTATGAAATGTGATGGTGGTGGAAGCCGATGGGGAGGAGGTGGCAGAGCGGTGGGATAGTCTGAGAAATGGGTGTGCATCCACGTGGGGCAGGAGGAGAGGGAAAAGGGGAGAGGGTTGTTGGTTAACTAAAATTAGAGAATTCAAAGTTCATGACGTTGGATTGGAAGCTATCAAAGAGGATGTTCCTCCAGTTTGTGTGTGAATTTGAAGAGATGCTGCCTGTCCCAAGGAGTTATAATAATAATAATAATAATAATAAACATTATTACGGACTCGAGGTCCAGGCAAGGGGCAACATTACATTAAAAAAAATGCATTGCATATTAAAAAAAGATATCATAAAATACATATAAAATCTTAGTATAATCACATAAAAGCATCATAAATTATATGTTTTTAAAACACAATACATGAGTTAAAAATCCAGATTAAAAGAATGATCAATGTCCTACAATGACACAACGATACCAGTGTCTCCACAACTGGGATTCGTAGCGTGTAGTGCTAACCCTTATGTTTGACAAGGCCACAATAATTACATTTTTAGAGTCATTTATCCTGCAAATGAATTTATACATGTGATTTCTTAGGATAGCTTCTAAAGTACTGACTCCTGCAGCCACAAATATATTACTGGCACTACATCATCTGGGTTTCCTTAGCAGTGTTCTCATGGCATCGTTATATTCCACCTTTAGTCTCTGCAAACTTGTTTTTCCATAGTTCAACCACAGGTGCGCAGTGTAGAGTGGTGTGCAGTATGCTCTAAATAGCAACATCTTCACCACATCTGCACACACACCAAATTTACGCAAGAGAATATTCGCCTGTACATACAGCATGCATCATTGCCTATAAATATCCTCATCATCTGTCATTTGTTCTGTAGTAATATGCCCTAGACATTTTACCTTATTACAGACACTAAGATTATTGCCAGACAATTTAAAATCAGGAAATTATAGACATTTATCCTCTTTGGTTCTACAGATCATAACAACACTCTTAGTAGCATTATATTTAATATCATGTTCCGCACCATACACAGAACATATAGTAAGGAGCTGCTGGAGACCAGCGCTAGATTGACTAAAGACCACAAGATCATCTGCATACATAATATAGTTCACTAAAATATTACCAATCACGCACCCAGTATTACAGGCTTTCAATTGTTTAGACAGATCATCAATATATAGATTAAAAAGGACTGGGGACAAAATTCCCCCTTGTCTAACACCATTGCTAACCCCAAATGGGGCTGAGACCCTATTGCCCCATTTTATTTGCATAGTCTGGTGGGCATACCAGTAGGCCAGAATCCTCAAAATGTATTTAGGCACCCCTCTTTGACTCATTTTACCAAACGTGATTAACACGTCAAAGGCTTTGGAAGCATCAATAAAGCACATAAGCATTGAAGAGTTTTTGCCTATATATTTGTTTACAATCTCCTTTAGGGCATATATGCATAAGTCTGTGCCATGTTTAGCTTTAAAGCCAAACTGGTTATCGGTGGAGTTAACAAACTCATTTATTCTATCCAGCAGAACTCTTTCTAAAACTTTTGACAATATGCTGGCTAAAGCTATGAGCCTGTAATTATTTAGGCTGCCTACTTTACCAGCTTTGTCCTTTATGACCGGCACTAACAGAACAGACAACATTGAGTCTGCTAACAAGCCATGAATCATAAAGCCAATAAAACAAATAGCAAGGAGAGGAGCTATCCTCATACTCGCATACTTAAGATGTTCAGCAGAAATATGATCCAAGCCACTTGCTTTGTTGTTGGACAGCTTGTTCATGGCATGATACACCTCATGTGACATTATCGCCATCGAGTCATTGCTCTCAATATTGTCCACCCTATACAAGTCACCTTGGACACAGTTGAATAAAGTACTATAATGTTGTCGCCATAACTCCGCGATATTAGCTGTTCCGGAGATTCCATCTACAGTGCATGGTAGAGATGTTTTGCAACTGTTAAGAGCTCTCACTTCCTTCCAAAAATCTGTAGCATTGTCATTTAGCAGCTTCATAGCCATGGAATCAGCCCTCATAGCTTGCTCATTTTTACAGATAAAGCAAACAACATACTTATACATACTTAAGCGAACAACAATACATTTGTGAGCTTCTTGTGCTCAAACACAGGCCTCTGTCTGGGTCTACCTGCCATAGCCCATGATTTGGTGGCTTCACGAGTTACTCCAGCACTTTGTGTTTATTTTCTACGTTCTATGTTCATCAAAATTTCTCTCTTAGTCCACTCATTTTCAATCTTGTTCCCTTGGGAAGCAGCAGTTTCATGAGGAGCAGCAGTTCCTGCACTTGCTTCATCTCTCTATGTTTTAGCAGTGAATTTACTACGTGAAGAGACCCTGTCCAGGCGAACACGCGTCATATCGTCAGACGCATAGCGACTGCGACCGCGTTGGAAGGAGCAGTGCCATCCAAGCGGTGAGTGAAAGAAAACCTGAAGGTATGTACTTTTACTTTCACTTCAGGTCATTTTTAGTTTAAATCTTTTTATTTGAATTTTGAATTTAACAGCAATTTGCATACATACAATGATAACAGACAGTGATAATCAGGACATAATTGTACAACAGTATGTAAACGACCCTCAAAACCCTTACCCTTACCCTTACCCACCCTCGCCACCCGGGAACAAACAACACTCACATACGTACACATCCACACAAATACGATAAAAAAAAATTAAAAAAATTATAAAAAGGAGGAAAAAATAAATAAAATATAAATAAATAAATAAATAAATAGATGATTAAATTGTGGGGAGGGGTTGAGGGGATAGCAGCTGCAATAAGACAGAGCTGTGATAGAGGACACTCAGTCCTCTTCCGAGTCCGGAAACAAGTTAACAGAGTTAACAAGTCCCAGGAAAGGGTTCCATGTATCTAGGAATGTCTTGGTAGAGCCTTTGAGAGAGAACCTAAGTTTTTCAAGCTTTAAGTTGTAGAGCACCTCCTTGATCCAGCGGGCGTGTGTCGGGGGACAGGTAAGTCTCCAGTTAAGCAAAATCAGTCTCCGGGCTAACAGGGTTGTAAAAGCCAGGACCCGCTTCAACGCAACAGAGAGGTTGGTGTTGGGGGGAATACCAAAAATAGCTGACAGTGGGTTTGGAGGAATAGTCTGGCCATAGGCTCTGCTTAGCACGTCGAAAGCACTCCTCCAAAAGGTTGCTAGCTTAGGGCAAGACCAAAACATATGACTATGGTTGGCAGAGGATTGATTGCATCTGTTGCAGGTGTCTTTAACAGCGGGGTATATTCTAGATAATCTTGCGTTTGTGTAGTGGACTTTGTGAAGGACTTTGCATTGGATTAGGCCATGACGGGCACATATGGAGGAAGAATGGATCAAATCCAAGGCAGAGTCCCATTGCTGGTCTGTTAGTTTCATATTCAGCTCGCCCTCCCACGCAGCTTTTAATGAGGTATGAGGTTTCAATATACCCGACCCTAACAAGTTGTACAAAAAAGAGATGCATTTCTTCCGGTTGGGATCTAGAGCTAGGATGGAATCGGTCAGGGTTTCAGGGGGACGATTTGGGAAATGGGGGAATATCTTCTTCACAAAATTCCTAATCTGGAAAAAACGAAAAAGGTGGGAGTTTGGGAGGCTATAGTTGTACGAAAGCTCCGCAAAAGACGAAAAAATACCATCCTTGTATAGGTTTTTGATACTACTGATGCCATTACTATGCCAGGTTTTGAATGCGGAGTCTGTACTTGAAGGATTAAAGATGTGATTTTTAAGCAGTGGGGTCAAGATGGAAGGGCCTTGTAAACCAAAGTTTTTCCTAAATTGACTCCATATCTTGAGCGAGAGGGACGCAATTGGGCCTGCACCCGCAGATGTTATAGAAAGGGGGAGTTGAGAGCATAGGACAGACCGCAACGGGAGATGTGAACTCGCCTTTTCCATGTGTACCCAGGTCGGTAGGTGGTCGCAATCATCATTCATCCAGTACAGGATTTTTTGCAAGTTAGCAGCCCAGTAGTATCGCCTAAAGTCAGGAAGTGCCAAACCGCCGTCACTCTTAGGAGACTGTAGTAGCGTCTTTCGAATTCTGGCCGGTTTGCTACCCCATAAAAATTTAGATATTCTCCTTTCTAATTTATCAAAAAAAGATTTAGTGATAAATATAGGAACATGCTGGAAAAGGTACAGGAACTTGGGTAGGACGACCATCTTGACCAGATTTATCCGGGCCGCGAGGGATAACGGTAAGACTGACCAGCGGTCAAAGTCTCTCTCAGCTTTCTCAACCAGAGGCAGGAAGTTTGTGCGGAACATATCAAATATAGGTATTGTGATAAAAACGCCGAGGTAGCGAAATCCGTCCTCCGCCCATTTGAATGAGGTTAAAGAGCGAGGGAGCTGCTTAGCCAATGAGTTAATCGGTAATAATTCACTTTTTTGGTAGTTAAGTTTATAACCAGAGTACACCCCAAACCGTTCTAAAATATTCATAATCACAGGGAGAGAGCTGACTAGATTCGAGATGTACAGGAGCAGGTCATCCGCATACAATGATACTTTATGAATTGTGTCAAACCGTGTAATACCTTTAAAGCCCTTCTCTGAGCGTAACCAGACCGCCAAGGGTTCTATCGCGACAGCAAACAGAAGTGGTGATAACGGGCAACCCTGCCTGGTACCTCTCCGAAGGGGGAAGTGGGGCGACAGTGTGTCGTTTGTTTGTACTGAGGCCACCGGGGACGAGTATAATAGACTGACCCAATGAATGAAACTATTGCCGAGGCCAAACCTGTCCATCGCCTCATATAGGTACTTCCACTCGACCCTGTCGAAAGCTTTTTCGGCGTCGAGGGAGACCACTATCTCCGGGGTCTCACTACTTGGTGAATGGATGATGTTAAGGAGACGCCTAGTATTGTGGGAGGACTGTCGGCCTGGCATAAACCCTGTTTGATCTAATGAGATAATAAAGGGCATCACTTGTTGAAGACGGAGCGCAAGAACTTTAGAGAGGATTTTGAGGTCCACATTCAAGAGTGAAATTGGTCTATAGCTACTACAAAGCAGAGGATCTTTCTCCTTTTTAAGAATTAGGGAGATAGTAGCCAACGACAAGGTGGGCGGTAGGCAACGATGTAAAAACGCCTCATTGTACATATCTCTCAGGACTGGTGCGAGGAGAGCAGAGAAAGCTTTGTAATATTCTACAGTGAAGCCGTCAGGGCCGGGCGACTTTCCGCTTTGCAGCGATGTGATGGCTGCTTGGACCTCAGTGACAGTTATGGGACCACCCAAGACTCGTGGCTTCATCGTCAATTCGGGGAAACGTCATACTACGGAACATGTCATCTGCAGTGGGAGGACAATCGGAAGCGTATAGCTCAGCGTAAAATTTAGCAAATGCTTCATTAATTCTAAGAGGATCGGTATGAATCTCCCCTAAGCTGGATCTAATGGCTGGAATTAGCCGTGAAGTCGCCTCGGTTCTGGCCTGATGGGCCAAAAGCTTCCCAGCTTTATCCCCAGATTCAAAAAAGTGTTGCCTAGATTTAAGCAGTCGTAACTTGGCTTTATTGGTAGACATGAGGTCAAAGTCTATTTGTAACCTAAAGCGTTCTTTATAAAAATTAGGGTCTGGGTCAGATGCGTATTTATCATCAATGTCCTTTATTTTTCGTAACAGGTCTGCCATTTGGGACGTCTCGGCTCTTTTCAGGTTGGAGACAAAAGAGATAAGTTGGCCCCTAATATAAGCTTTTGAAGCTTCCCAGAGTATACCTCTTGCTATGTCCGACGAGTCATTCAGCTCAAAATATAAGGTGATTTGGGAGTGCAGGAATTGCTTGTAGTGAGCCTCTGCTAGTAATGAGGAGTTGAACCGCCACTGTTTAAAGGGGTTAGTTCGTTTACGAAAGTGAAGATCGAGGGAAATCGCAGCGTGATCTGATATCACGATACTATGATACTCGCTGGATTTGATTTTGGAGAGCAGTCTGTTATCTAAGAGGAAGAAGTCTATACGGGTATAGGTACGGTGCACGTGGGAAAAAAATGAAAATAATTTAGTCGTGGGGAATGTATGTCTCCATGGGTCAGTGAGCCCAAGTTGTTTGGTAAAAGCATGCAAAGTCCTACCTGATTTAGTTAAAGTGGAGGCTTTGTTCGAAGATCTGTCCAGTATAGGGTCTTGGACCAGATTAAAATCTCCACCCACAATGATGTGGTAATTTTCAATGTTAGGGAGAGATGTAAAAAATTTGGTTACAAATGAGCTGTCATCCCAGTTGGGACCGTAAATACTGGCCAATATGACAGGTGTGTTTTGCAGTTTGCCAGAGACCATGACAAAGCGGCCAGCAGGGTCTTCCACTGTTTTCTGTGGTTCGAACATAGCGTTTTTACGAATCAGGATAGCAGTACCCCTAGCCCTATAATTAAATTTTGAATGAAATAAGTGGCTAATCCAGCCTCTCTTAAGCCGTGTTACCTCTCTGTTGCGAAGGTGTGTCTCTTGAATAAAAAATATATCGCCCTTAAGGTATTGCAAGTGGGCCAAGATCTTATCAGTCTTAGTAGGACCCCCCCACTCCCCTCACGTTCCACGAGACAAATCTAAGAGTGTCGTTTGTGTTGGCCATATTTAGCTATATCCAAACGAGTGGGCAGAGCGCTGTAATACTGCAGATTGAAATGGAAGAGCGCATCGAAGCCAGCTGCTGAGAGTGGGGGTGTGGGTGGTAAAAGGGGAAAAGAAAAAAAACAAAACAAAAAAAAATACATACATACGTATACACACAACAAACGGTCGTGACACATATCACTTAACCATCTTTCAAACCTGAGTTCCCGGACCTGAGGTCCCCAATGTCCCAACCGAACCTTGAGTGCCCATTGCACCAAGGTACGTTGTCCTCGCATCCGCATGGAGTAGTCCGACCTTAACTCCCAATATTTCCACATCCCAAAGCAGCAAAGTCGCTCAATATCAGTAAAGTAACATAAAATGAATATAACTATAATAATGATAAAAATGATAATAATAATTTGAGAAATGGACAATAGAAAATAGAAATAGAAATAGAAATAAAGTGAAGTAAACCTAAATGAATAGATACAAAGTTAAAATAATAGCCTTGGTAGTTGTACTACCAATGACATTGCTAACACTAATGGTAATAATAGTAGTGATGATAGTAATAATACAACAAGACAAATTAACAAAATTAACAAAATAGTGATACTAAATAAGTAAGCCAACGTATATGTGAAACAGGAATAGCTTCCTTTGGTATAACATAGTATAATTTAAAGTTGGTAAGGTATAAAGAAAGAGTTAGCATTAGAGAGATTAACAAGTGGCAAACTGGATTCTTGGATTAAGGCGCAGGGCAGAAGAACATCAATTAAGTTTTGTTAAACAAAAACGCTGTAAGAGCTAATTGGTGTAACGCAGCCTTGACTATAATGAGTTCTTATCAGCCCCAGACAGTCCGCTATTAAGACTAGTGTAAACAAACCATTCAAATGCTGGCCAGCTGCTAAAAGCAAGAAGGCAGAGATCAAATCACGAACCACAATGTGGGTCCCTTTAGCCCTATTTTATAGCATGTACAGGGGAAGAGCCTTTCAAGTATGATTACACATAAACATTAAAAGGAAAAGTTGGTAACACATAGTCATTGATATAACAGCAAGGCCGAGCGCTAGCAGTGGCTAATTGCTAAGGGCAGTCAAGCTAAAGTTAGCCCATAATGTAACCCATAATGTAACCGTAGATTAACTGGATCCCTGTGCCATTCGGATGTAAACGTACCGAGCAGAGTCAGTCATCTGTGGGTCCCGGTCTGCATCAACGGTAAGATGAAATGAAAGCCTGAGCGTCCTCAGGAGATGTTAACCGTCGCCTCTTTCCCTCCCCGGCCATGATGAACAATGACACAACGATACCAGTGTCTCCACAACTGGGATTCGTAGCGTGTAGTGCTAACCCTTATGTTTGACAAGGCCACAATAATTACATTTTTAGAGTCATTTATCCTGCAAATGAATTTATACATGTGATTTCTTAGGATAGCTTCTAAAGTACTGACTCCTGCAGCCACAAACATATTACTGGCACTACACCATCTGGGTTTCCTTAGCAGTGTTCTCATGGCATCGTTATATTCCACGTTTAGTCTCTGCAAACTTGTTTTTCCATAGTTCAACCACAGGTGCGCAGTGTAGAGTGGTGTGCAGTATGCTCTAAATAGCAACATCTTCACCACATCTGCACACACACCAAATTTACGCAAGAGAATATTCGCCTGTACATACAGCATGCATCATTGCCTATAAATATCCTCATCATCTGTCATTTGTTCTGTAGTAATATGCCCTAGACATTTTACCTTATTACAGACACTAAGATTATTGTCAGACAATTTAAAATCAGGAAATTATAGACATTTATCCTCTTTGGTTCTACAGATCATAACAACACTCTTAGTAGCATTATATTTAATATCATGTTCCACACCATACACAGAACATATAGTAAGGAGCTGCTGGAGACCAGCGCTAGATTGACTAAAGACCACAAGATCATCTGCATACATAATATAGTTCACTAAAATATTACCAATCACGCACCCAGTATTACAGGCTTTCAATTGTTTAGACAGATCATCAATATATAGATTAAAAAGGACTGGGGACAAAATTCCCCCTTGTCTAACACCATTGCTAACCCCAAATGGGGCTGAGACCCTATTGCCCCATTTTATTTGCATAGTCTGGTGGGCATACCAGTAGGCCAGAATCCTCACAATGTATTTAGGCACCCCTCTTTGACTCATTTTACCAAACGTGATTAACACGTCAAAGGCTTTGGAAGCATCAATAAAGCACATAAGCATTGAAGAGTTTTTGCCTATATATTTGTTTACAATCTCCTTTAGGGCATATATGCATAAGTCTGTGCCATGTTTAGCTTTAAAGCCAAACTGGTTATCGGTGGAGTTAACAAACTCATTTATTCTATCCAGCAGAACTCTTTCTAAAACTTTTGACAATATGCTGGCTAAAGCTATGAGCCTGTAATTATTTAGGCTGCCTACTTTACCAGCTTTGTCCTTTATGAACGGCACTAACAGAACAGACAACATTGAGTCTGGTAACAAGCCATGAATCATAAAGCCAGTAAAACAAATAGCAAGGAGAGGAGCTATCCTCATACTCGCATACTTAAGATGTTCAGCAGAAATATGATCCAAGCCACTTGCTTTGTTGTTGGACAGCTTGTTCATGGCATGATACACCTCATGTGACATTATCTCCATCGAGTCATTGCTCTCAATATTGTCCACCCTATACAAGTCACCTTGGACACAGTTGAATAAAGTACTATAATGTTGTCGCCATAACTCCGCGATATTAGCTGTTCCGGAGATTCCAACTACAGTGCATGGTAGAGATGTTTTGCAACTGTTAAGAGCTCTCACTTCCTTCCAAAAATCTGTAGCATTGTCATTTAGCAGCTTCATAGCCATGGAATCAGCCCTCATAGCTTGCTCATTTTTACAGATAAAGCGAACAACATACTTATACATACTTAAGCGAACAACAATACATTTGTGAGCTTCTTGTGCTCAAACACAGGCCTCTGTCTGGGTCTACCTGCCATAGCCCATGATTTGGTGGCTTCACGAGTTACTCCAGCACTTTGTATTTATTTTCTATGTTCTATGTTCATCAAAATTTCTCTCTTAGTCCACTCATTTTCAATCTTGTTCCCTTGGGAAGCAGCAGTTTCATGAGGAGCAGCAGTTCCTGCACTTGCTTCATCTCTCTATGTTTTAGCAGTGAATTTACTACGTGAAGAGACCCCGTCCAGGCGAACACGCGTCATATCGTCAGACGCATAGCGACTGCGACCGCGTTGGAAGGAGCAGAGCCATCCAAGCGGTGAGTGAAAGAAAACCTGAAGGTATGTACTTTTACTTTCACTTCAGGTCATTTTTCTTCCATGGAGACTGTGTGCCGGGAAACAGGCAAGTCTAGAATTAGAATTAGATTCCTTTATTGTCATTCAGACCTTTTGGTCTGAACGAAATTATGTTGCCTGCAGTCATACACAGAACCAATAAAAACAAATCATACAATAAACACAAATTAAACATCCACCACAGTGAGTTCACCAAGCACATCCTCACTGTGATGGAGGCAAAGTCTTAGTCTCCGTCTCTTCCCTCCTTGTTCTCCCTCTGCGCTGAGGCGATCGATCCGGGCCGGAGATGCCGCCCTCCAGTCCAGCGGACCACCGTGGTGATGTCGCCACCGCCGAAAGCCGGAACGCCGTCTCCGCTCCGAGACAGCCCGCCACAGCATCAGCTCCGGGCAGCCGCCCCAGCTCCGGGTCCCGCAGTCTCCGCTCCGGGCCGCCGCCCCTGCTCCGGGCAACCGCCCCAGCTCCAGGCCGCTGCCCCAGCTCCGGGTCCCGCAGTCTCAGCTCCGGGTCCCGCTGCATCAGCTCCAGGCCACTGCCGAATGCCAGAACGCCGCACCAGCAAGTCGGGCCACCGCTGCCTCAGCCCCGAAGACGGCCAGCCTCTCGTTGGTGAGTCCTGGCTGGCTCTGCCTCTGGAGCCTCGGGGTCAGTCGCAGGCTGGAGGCCGCCAGCTCCGCCATTAGGCCTCAGTGCAGACGGAGGCAGAGAAGGGGGATACGACACGAAAAAGTCGCATTCCCCCGAAGGAAGAGACAGAGAACATTTTTAACCCCCCCCCCCCCCCAACACAACCCAACAAACTAAAACTTAACCAAAACAAGACAAAAAAACAACAGAAAAAAGTAAAGACAGACGGACTGCAGGCGAGCCGCAGCTGTTAACAGCGCCGCCACTAATTCTGGAGAAAAGTGGGAAAAGTAAAGGGAAGGCACCGCAGCTAAAACTCAAGAGGACAGAGTGTCTGAGAGTAGCGGGCGCCCGTTAAAATGTCTGCGGTAGAAAAACCAACAACTGCTAAAACGGGAGAAAAAAGTTCAATTGAAACACCCACAGGGTGTAAGGCCAAAAAGAAAACAAACAGGCCAGTAGACTCGGATGAGTCGGACCCAGAGGTCATGTCGGATCGGGTCTCACAATTGGAATTCCTCATGGGGAAAATGATATACAAAGGCAAACTCCACAAGGAGTACAGTTACCGCGGGCCTACAGGAGAGCCAGCGCCAAAAATGCCTTATGAAGAAGAATATATGTGTTGGCCTAGCAGAGAGCCAGCACTAGAAATGTTTGAAGAAAGACAATGCAGACGTTGGTCTACAGGAGACCCAGCGTTAGCAGCATCCAAAAAAGGGCTGCCAGAGTATGGTTCTATGGAAGAGCCTATGATACCCCGAAAAAGGGTCTACTAAGCATAGGCCTATAAGAGAGCCAGCGCATGAAACACCTGAAGAAGAAATAGCAGGTGAACTCCATTATGAGGAGGAATTTCCAGAAGATTCTGACAATGAATCATATGAGGACCAGAGCCCAATATCACAGCTCAAAGTACTAGGTCTGGCCCAAAAATTCTCAAGTCCCAGACAACCATTGCCAGAAGAAATAGCAGCAAGTATAAATTACCTGCTTTCCCATCACTTAGAAGAACTAACGATGGATGAGACTATCAATAAATATGAAATCCCGCAGAATTGCGCACTGCTAGCAGTCCCAGCTGTAAACAGTGTAATATGGGCTATTTGGGCACCGCAGTAGGCGCACAAGAAATGAGGTTACAGCGGGTGCTGAGATTAATGGGGTCAAGTATTACGGCGTTTGCCAAAGACCTGGAAGAAGGACATGTGACACCGTCACAACAGGATGTTTGGGACTAATGTGTAATGCACATTTCGAAATAAACTGTATTCGTAAAAGTGCTATAAGACCTAACATACATCCTAAGTTTGCAGGGCTCTGTAAACCATCAAATACACAATTGCCGAACTTACTCTTTGGAGAAGATCTAGCCAAAAATCTGAAAGTCCTGCATGAAGAGGCAAAAACCATGGGCATGATAAAACCCCCAATGTTTGGCAGATCAGTTCGAAGGCAATATCCATACCGAAGGGTGGCTGGAGCTGGTGAAGGAACAAGTCGCTCGTACCCGTATACGCGTTATTGGCGCACTGCTCCAGGATGTGGAGGTCATGGCATTCCCACAAGGGGCAAGGTACAACATGTGACACCAGCAAACCCTGAGGTAGGTGGGTCTGGTTCTGAAAGAAACTCAGATGTTTCACATTCACAAATTGGAGGAAGGTTACAATTCTTCCTAAAAGAATGGCGGAAAATAACATCTGATGCATTTATACTGTGCAGTATTATGGGGTTCAGAATTGAATTCTACCCATATTTGAATCCTTCAACACAACAAGTCCCTAAGCGAATGCATATTTTCTCTAAAGAAGAGAATAGAAACATTCAAGCAGACCATGACATATTAAGTAGGAAAGGGGTTATTGAAAAAACAGTTTATAAAAAGCAAGAGGCACGGCCATTATAATTCGGAAGGGTATACCTTTTAAATTAAAGAAATCCATATCTGATAAAGAGGGAAGATACGTTATAGTCACGGGAGAAATTTACAATGCACCATTAACTATGATAAATATTTACGCGCCTAATTTTGATAACGCACAATTTTTTAAGAAAATAATAGATTTAATCGCAGAGCATAATTATCAAAATATAATAATGGGGGGTGATTTTAACTGTGTTATAGACCCATACTTAGATAAATCAATAAAGGTAGGGAAGCGTCTTGTTAAAACTAAGACCTGTGAATTTTTAAATACATATATAAAAAATAACAACATAGCTGATGTTTGGAGAATAGCAAATCCAAGTGATAGGGAATATTCATTTTACTCATCAGTTCATAAAACTTATTCATGAATTGACTAATACTTATTGGACACAAAATTAATTCCGTATACGAATAAATCATCATATCATAATAGTATTATTTCTGATCATTCACCATTGACTTTTATACTTAAAATTGAGGGAATGCCGGGTATAAAACCTTTTTGGAGATTCAACGCACACATATTAAATAACCCGCAGGGCTATGAGTATATAAAAGAACAAACAACATTTTTTTTCGAAATAAATGACATGCCGGGTATTTCTGCACCGCTATTACGGGAAACCTTCAAGGCATATATATATTCGCGGCGTCATAATCTCTTACCAAAGTTTTCAAAATAAGGAAAATAAAAGAGAACTTCAGCGGATAGAACAGGAAATAAAATTACTAGAACTGGACAATGCAACTGACCCAACCATAGATAAACATAATAAGATAACTTTATTGAAATATAAAATCAATAGAATACTATCGGCAAGAGTAATAAGATTATTCCAAATTACAAAACAAGCACACTTCAAATTTGGGGATAAGCCACATAAATTACTTGCGAGGCAACTGAAGCAACAAGAAAAGGAAAAAACTATCACTAAAATTAAATCGGATAAGGGTGAGTTTCTAACACTGCCAAAGGATATTAATAAGAGGTTTGCCCAATTTTATCATAATTTATATACATCTAAAATAAATACAGATGTTAGTAAAATCACAAATTTTTTAGATAATTGCAATCTCCCAAAATTGGATAGTTTAGAACAAGAGCAATTAGGAGCACGGATTACTAGTGAAGAAATAAAACAAATAATGAACTCACTGAAAAATGGGAAGACCCCAGGACCAGATGGTTTTAGTAATGAATTTTATAAAAGATTTCAGGAGTCAATTGTACCAAGATTATTCAATTAATACATGCAGGCTTATACCGAAAATAAACTACCAGAAACCCTAGCAGAAGCAACAATAACGCTTATACCAAAAAAAGATAAAGATTTAGATGAACCGGGTTCTTATAGAGCTATTTCACTTCTAAATACGGAACAGAAAATTTTAGCAAAGATTCTAGCTAGAAGACTAAATAGTTATATTAACAATTTAATAAATACGGATCAAACGGGATTTATACCCAAAAGACAATCATTTAATAATTCGAGAAGGCTTTTCATAGAAACATAGAAATTAGGTGCAGGAGTAGGCCATTCGGCCCTTCGAGCCTGCACCGCCATTCAATATGATCATGGCTGATCATCCAACTCAGTATCCCGTACCTGCCTTCTCTCCATACCCTCTGATCCCCTTAGCCACAAGGGCCACATCTAACTCCCTCTTAAATATAGCCAATGAACTGGCCTCAACTACCCTCTGTGGCAGAGAGTTCCAGAGATTCACCACTCTCTGTGTGAAAAAAGGTTTTCTCATCTCGGTTTTAAAGGATTGCCCCCTCATCCTTAAGCTGTGACCCCTTGTCCTGGACTTCCCCAACATCGGGAACAATCTTCCTGCAGCATTTTCAGTATAATGTACTCTCACAATGAGGACAATGAAGATATTTCAGTTGTTACGCTGGATGCAGAGAAGGCATTTGATCAGGTAGAATGGCAGTATTTATACAAGGTACTCCAAAAATTTAATACGGGAGAGAATTTTATTAGATGGGTTAAACTACTTTACGATAGACCTACGGCAAGAATATTAACTAACAATATGCTATCTCCAAAATTTTACTTATCATGGGGTAATAGGCAAGGTTGTGCCTTATCACCATTGCTATTTGCCCTTATGATAGAACCGCTGGCCGAAAGGATTAGAAATCACCCGAATATTCACGGATATAACACGAAGGACTCAAAGAATAAAATGTCATTATACGCTGATGATATCCTTTTATATATTACTAATACACAAACGATTATACCCACCTTATTAACACTAATTGAGGAATTCGGCTCTTTTTCAGGATACAGAATAAATTGGAATAAAAGCGAAATCTATAAGTGTATAGATAAGGATATCTCCCATTCCCCTGCCATCAGTGTGAAGAAGGATCTCGACAGGAAACATCACCCATTCCTTCGCTCCAGCGATGCTGCCTGTCCCGCTGAGTTTCTCCAGCATTTTGTGTCCATCTTTGGTGTAAAGCAGCATCTGCAGTTCTATCCTACACAAGCCATGTGGACAGGCCGGTGGGGGTGAGTAGGAGGGGTTGAGGGAGACGTGTAAAATCACAAAGGATAGTGAGTGAGGAGAAGTCGTGAGTAAGGACGACAAGGTCACTGTGTTGACGGTGCAGGTTTAAAAGGGTGGCACGGTGGCGCAGTGTAGAGTTGCTGCCTTACAGCGCTTGCAGCGTCAGAGACCAGGGTTCGATCCCGACTACAGGTGCTGTATTTACACAGTTTGTATGTTCTCCTCGAGACCGCGTGGGTTTTCCCCGATATCTTCCGTTTCCTCCCAAACTCCAAAGACGTACAGGCTTGTTGGTTAATTGGCTTTGTATAAATGTAAAATTGTCCCTAGTGTGTGTAGGGTGCAGTTAATGTGCGGGGATTGCTGGTCAGTGTGGACTCGGTGGGTCGAAGGCTTGTTTCCGCGCTGTACCTAAACTCGACAGTGATTGGAAACAACCAGCGCTGCCTCTGGGTTTCTTGGTTTTTGGTCACATTTGCTCTGAAACACAGAAGGAAGCAGATCCAGTGAAACTTCTCCAAGAAACTGGAGAAATTACGGAAATGGAATGGGTTTACTGGCCAGTGGGGGAAGAGCGAAGGGCAGGGGGATTGGTGATTGTTCAAGCCTTTGTGACCATCTTCCGTTCAGGCAGCGGGCGCAGGCAGCCATGTGTTAGACACTTGATACAGCTAGTTATAACTAGTCCCAAAGACGTGCGGATTTGTAGCTTTATTGGCCTCTGTAAATTGTCCCTCGTGTGTAACGGAGTGGATGTGAAAATGAGGTCGCATTGGGGTTATGGGGAGAAGGTGGGAGAATGGAGATGATGGGAAAAGATAGATCAGCCATGATTGAATGGTGTAGTAAAGGATGGGCCGAATGGTAATTCTGCTCCTTGAACATATGAACTTATGAACATAGAACTAGTATGAAAGGGAGATTGATGGTCAGCATGGACTCGATGGGCCGAGGCTCCTGGATCCTTTCTGTACCTCAGGTTTCGCTTTATTATTGTTACATGTGCTGGCGTACAGTGAAAAGCTTTGTTTTGTAAGCTATCCAATCAAGTCAGATAAAAAATATTCATAAATACAATCGGCAAATCAAGTTGAATAGGTAGAGCAAAGAGGAAGATAGAGTGCAGAATATAGTTCTCAGCATTGAAGTGCATCAGTTCCAGAGACTGTCCAATGTGCGCAATGGGGTGGAGGTGAATTGGACAGTACCCTAGTTTCATTAGTTCATAAGTGATTGGAGAAGAGTTAGGCCATTCGGCCCATCAAGTCTACTTCACCGTTCAATCTTGGCTGATCTATCTCTTTCAAATGAAACAACATTTCATTTGAGCCTCTATGAGGTTCAAGTGACAAATAAATTGTATGGTATTGTATTCTCCGAACCCCATTTCCTCCCCATAATTCCTGACACCCGTACCAATCAAGAATCTACCTAACTCTGCCTTAAAAATATCCATTGCCGGCCTCCACAGCCTTCTGAGGTAATGAATTCCACAAATTCATTCCCGACTAAACAAATACCTCCTTATCTCCTTCCTAAAGGAATGTCTTTTAATTCCGAGGCTATGACCTCGGGTCCTAGACTCTCCCACTAGTGGAAACATCCTCTCCTCATCACAGTTTATGATCGTTCTATTAATCAGACAATTGACCTGCCACATGCTGTATCCAGAGACTTGCTGTGTGTGTGGGTACTCTCCCATCCCCACTGATGATGCCCATTTTTGATGATTGCCTGCCCCGCCATCAGATGCCAGGAAGCCAGGGCAATGGTGAGCTGGAGGGAACAGTGCTCTAAAACGAAGCTCTGCCGTGTATATTTCTGTGAACGGTGGCACAGCGGTAGAGTTGCTGCCTTACAGTGCCAGAGACCCGGGTTCCAACCCGACTACGGGTGCTGTCTGTATGGAGTTTGTATGTTCTCCCAGTGACTGCGTGTGTTTTCTCCGAGATCTTTGGTTTCCTCCCACACTCCAAAGACATACAGGTTTGTAGATTAATTGGCTTGGTATACATGTAAATTGACTTTAGCCTGTGTGGTGTAGTGTTAATGTGTGGTGATCGTTGGTCGGCATGGACTTGGTGAGCGGAAAGGCCTAGTTTCTGCGCTGTATCTCTGAAATAATCTGAGCTAAACTGAGATGCAGTGTTGTGGGAAGCTTTGCCAGTTGTCACGTGGCCTGTGGCTTGTGTTGTCTGAGATGTTATCTGCTGTTTGGGTACAAGCCTCGCATGTTGAGTGGAAGCAGTGTTGGCCCTGCAGCTGGTGCTGGTTGGTGCCAGCCGGTTGAAAAGCAAAACCGTGCAGATGCTGGAAGTCCGAAATGAAAACGGGAGACGCGTTATCGGCTTTGCAGGCCTGACCCCATTAATGTGTCAGGTCACCGACCCTCCATTGAAAGAGACATAAAACAGAGAAACAGGCCCTTCAGCCTTACTCCTCGTCCATGCCGACAAAGGAGCCTTCCCGGGCTGCTCCCATTTGCCTGTGTTTGGCCCATATCCCTCTAAACCTTCCCAATCCATATCCCTCACCAAACATCACTTAAACACTGTAAATCACCTCCTCTGGCAGTTCGTTCCATGTCCCCTCCACTCTCTGTTGGAAAGGTTGCCCCTCAGGTTACCCGTAAAATCATTCTCCTGTCACCCACGCCTCTGTCCCCTAGTTGTAGATTCCCCGACAATAGGTGCAGGAGTAGGCCATTTGGCACTTAAAGTCAGCACTGCCATGCAATGGCTGATCATCCACAATCAGTACCCAGTTCCTGCCTTCTCCCCATATTCCCTAACTCCTCTATCTTCAAGAGTCCTATCTAGCTCTCTCTTGAAAGTATCCAGAGGACTGGCTCCACCACCCTCTGAGGCAGAGAATTCCACACTCACAACACTGTGTGAAAAAGTGTCTCCTCATCTCCGTTCAATGGCTTTCCTCTTATTCTTAAACTGTGGCCCCTGGTTCTGGACTCCCCGAACATTGGGAACATGTTTCCTGCCTCTATTCTATCCAAACCCTTAATAATCTTATATGTTTCAATAAGATCCCGTCTCATACTTTTAAATTCCAGAGTATACAAGCCCAGCCGCTCCATTCTCCCAGCATATGACAGTCCCTCCATCCCAGGAATTAACCTTGTGAACCTACGTTGCACTCCCTCATTTGCAAGAATGTCCTTCCTCAAATTTAGAGATCAAAACTGCACACAATACTCCAGGTGTGGTCTCACTAGGGTCCTATACAACTACAGAGGACGTCTTTGCTCCAATACCCAACTCCTCTTGTTATGAGGGCCAACATGCCATTTGCTTTCTTCACTGACTGCTGTACCTGCATGGTTACTTTCATTGACTGATGAAAAAGAACCCCCAGATCTCGTTGTACTTCCCCTTTTCCCAACTTGACATCATTTAGATAATAATCTGCCTTCCTGTTTTTGCTATCAAAGTGGATAACCTCCCGTTTATCACACATTAAACTGCATCTGCTATGCATCTGCCCACTCACCCAACCTGTCCAAGTCACCCTGCATTCTCATAGCACCCTCCTCACAGTTCACACTGCCACCTAGCTTTCTGTCATCTGCAAATTTGCTAATGTTACTTTGAATCCCTTCATCCAAATCATTGGTAGACAAAAGTGCTGGAGAAACTCAGCGGGTGAGGGAGCATCTGTGCAGTGAAGGAAATAGGCAATGTTTCAGGCCGAAACCCTTCTTCAGACCAAATCATTTATGTATATTGTAAATAGCTGCGGTCCCAGCACCGAGCTTTGCGGTACCCCACAAGTCACTGCCTGCCATTCTGTAAGGAACCTGTTAATCCCTACTCTTTGTTTCCTATCTGCCAACCAAATTTCTATCCATGTCAGCACTCTACCCCCAATACCATGTGCCCTGCCATGTGCAGGTAGGATGACAGCAATGTGTCCCCCCCTCCCCCCTCTCTTGGCCAGTGAGCAGGGTACCAGTGCCCAGTGCAGGGCTGCCCCTCACACTGTCTTTCTCTTTGCTCACAGTTAGTGCGGAAAACTGGCAGTGCCGTGCTCGGGCTGAGGCTCGGGTTGGTGGTGCTACGTGCCAATAAGTTGTTAATGAATCCATTCCGTTGATGAGCTCATGAGATGTTGGAGGGAACGTGAACAGGGGCTGCCTGACCCGCTGAGTTACTCCAGCACTTTGTAACTTTTTTTATAAACCAGCATCTGCAGTTCCTTGAGGAGGGGGAGAGGGATGGAGTCATGATATTCCTTCCCCGTGTGAAACAATCTTCTCCCCCACCCTCCCCTTTCTCAGTTCTGATAAGCAACTCTCTCCATCCCTCCCCCACCCAAGTCGCACCAGCTTCTCATTCTCACTTAGCAAATGGCTAACAATGGCCAGTTTCCATTATCATCGTTACTTTTTTGCTTCTCTTTCACAGTCCTGATCTGCCTCCATCCTAAATCGTTGCTCTTTATCGTTTCAGGTTGCACAAGAAAAGGTCGAACAGCAAGAGACCGGGACCTGTGCCTGGTGTCAAATGTTCGCCGTCCAACAGTTGTGAAGGGGACAAAGTTGAAGGAAAATGTAGAATAGATCATTGTTAGCTAGGGGAAGGTGACAACGAAGCATACAAAGATAAAATGTAATCAGGAGGACAGTTAAACTGGCCGGAGAGCTATGATGGTGGAGGGATGGAGAGAGAGGGGTAAAACAAGCGTTACTTGGAAGTTAGAGAGGTCAACATCATATCGTTGGGTTGTAAGATGTCCAAGCGAAATATGAGGTGCTGTAATATTTTCCTGTGATGACTTGCCTCGGTAACCTGTATCTGCCATCCAGCAGTCACAGGGCTGTCCAGCTTTGAGGACAGCTACGAAGAGAAATTAAACAGAGCATGCGACAGGATGGGGATACAGACAGCGCCTTCCACTTCTTCCAACATCTACTTGTCGTCCACATCTGGCTACTCCTCCCAGGATGAGCTGCAGGGTAAGTGGAACATTCATCATCTCACCCCCCACGTCCCTCATCCTGAACAGCTAACACACAAAGGTCAGGGATCTTATAGAAACATATAAAATTATAAATGGACTGGACAAGCTAGATACAGGAAAAATGTTCCCTGTGTTGGGCAAGTCCAGAACCAGGGGCCACAGTCTTAGAATAAAGGGGAGGTCATTTAGGCCATGCCCTGAAGGTGATCAAGAGCAGCATCTTCAGTCAGAGACTGATTGCACCAATGTGCAAAACTGAGAGACATAGGAAGTCTTGTATACCAGCTGCTATAAGGTTATATAATGCGCATAAATAACTGCACTTTTTTTTCATTCATTGTATTTTAACTTGTATTTTAACTTGTTAAGTATGGAAGCTATTTGAGGAAATGTGTGGTGTTATGTCTGTCTTGAAGCTGTCGTGACACTGTAATTTCCTGTAAAGGATTATTAAAGGTATAATCAATCAATCAATCAATTTAAGACTGTGAGAAAAGAACTTTTTCTCCCAGAGTTGTGAATTTATGGAATTCCCTGCCACAGAGGGCAGTGGAGGCCAAATCACTGGATGGATTTAAGAGAGAGTTAGATAGAGCTCAAGGGATTTGTGGAGTCAAGGGATATGGGGAGAAGGCAGGTACGGGTTATTGATAGGGGACGATCAGCCAAGCTCACAATGAATGGCGGTGCTGGCTCGAAGGGCCGAATGGCCTCCTCCTGCACCTATTTTCTATGTTTCTAAAGGGTGGTGGGTATATGGAACAAGCTGCCAGAGGAGGTGGTTGAGGCTGATAATATCACAACGTTTAAGAAACAGTTAGATAGGTACATGGATAGTAAAGGTTTGGAAGGATATGGACCAAACGCAGACAGGTGGGACTAGTGTATCTGCGACATGTTGGTAGGTGTGGGCCAGTTGTGCCGAAGGGCCTATATCCACGGCAAAGATCCTATAGCGAGCAAGATAGCCCACTCGACGACAAAGACGTTGTGGGGTCATGGGCAGATTCATGGGTAATCTCCGGGCCGATTTCCGTAACCGGCTTCCGTTTCCGCATTCCTATCTTTGCTTTCATATTGCTATTGTTTTACCAAATACTGCAGTTGTGAACAGTATGATCAATTGAATTACAGAGTGCAAATTTAATACAAACATCAACTCAAACACAGCACATGATCCATTTAAAAAGAAATTTTAAAAAACCATTAAAAAAGAAAATTAACAGAATTATAATTTATTGACATTTCGGGTTGGGACCCTTCATCAGACTGACACAATGTTAACAGATGAGGGGTGATCGGCAGAATTGACAGGCGAGAGAAAATAAGGAGATAAAATGGTGTGAGATAAGAAGAGAGGAATGTATATGTGCAGCTTTAAGGGACATTGGTCAGGTAGCATTTGGAGAAGTGCATACAGTTCTGGTCACTCCATTACAGACCATCCTGGGCCTGATCACAGACAACACTGAGACGGCCTACAGAGATGAGGTAAAGGCAATAAACAGCTGGTGCTAGGAAAATAACCTCTCTCTCTCAATGTCAGCAAAACTAAAGAGATGATCGTGGACTACAGATGGCAGCAGGAGAGTGGACACCTCCCCATCCACATCGGTGATGCTGAGGTTGAAAGGGTCAGCAGCTTCAAGTTCCTCGGTGTGCACATCACTGAGGACCTCTCTTGGTCACTGCACACGGACACAATAACTAAGAAAGCCCGCCAGCGGCTCTTTTTCCTGAGAAGACTGAGGAAGTTTGGCATGAACGCCAGCATCCTCACAAACTTCTACAGATGCACCATCGAGAGTCTGCTAACGGGCTGCATCACAGTCTGGTACGGGAACTGTTCTGCCCACAGCCACAAATCACTACAGAGTGGTGAAGGCGGCACAGAACATCACTGGCAACCGTCTCCCGGCCATTCAGGATATTTTCCACAGGCGGTGTCTGCGGAAGGCACACTGCATCATCAAGGACCACAGCCACCCAGCACCCAGACTGTTCTCCTTGTTACCGTCAAGCAGACGATTCAGGGGCAGGGCTGCACGTACCACCAGACTTAAGGACAGTTTTTACTATCAGCCCATCAGGCTTCTGAACTCATAAACACATTTCACATCATATATGTTGATTATTTTATTATTGTCGTTTTACCTACCAATGTCATTTTAATCTTATTTTATCCTTGTAATATCATTGGTGAGGGACCCGTTGTCTTGTAAAACACATTTCATTGTACCGTTGACCCTGTGTTAACCTACATATGACAAATAAATCTGAACTGAACTGAGTTGGATGATCAGCCATGTCCATATTAAATGACGGTGCAGGCTCGAAGGGCCGAATGGCCTACTCCTGCACCTATTTTCTATGTTTCTATGATGTGGAGGCTTTTGGGAAGGTGCAGAGATGGTTTACCAGAATGGTTTAAAAACAAGGAACTGCAGTTGCTGGATTACAAAAAAGGACACAAAATGCTGGAGTAACTCAGCGGGACAGGCAGCATCTCGGGAGAGAAGGAATGGGTGACGTTTTGGGTCGAAACTGAAGCAGGTCTCGACCCGAATCGTTACCCATTCCTTCCAGCATTTTGTGTCTACCTAAACAGTGCCTATCCACGTTGCGGTGTGCCAGCAGGCTGGAGGAGCGGGCAAAGGCCTTGCAACAGAGCGGGCAGGTGAAGGGGCACTGGCCAGTGTGGACTCGCCGGTGCTCCAGCAGGTGGTCAAGGCGGGTGAAACCCTCACCACAGGACACGGAATTTTTTGAGGACGTAATTAGGAAAATGGACAAGGGAGAGCCAGTGGCTATAGCCATTATTATCTAAATAGTGTCAAGTTGGAAAAAAGTGAAGTACAACGGGATCCAGGGATCCTTGTTCATCAGTCACTGAAAGTAAGCATGCAGGTACAGCAGGCAGTGGACAGCGAATGGCCTGTTGGCCTTCATTAAACTGATAACAACAGATACTACACTTGATCTTAGCCAAAAGGCCGAGAAGCGAGAAAGGCCTGTTGGCCTTCATAACAAGAGTAGTTGATTATAGGAGCAAAAAGGTCCTTCTGCAGTTGTACAGGGCCCTAGTGAGACCACACCTGGAGTATTGTGTGCGGTTTTGGTCTCCAAATTTGAGGATGGACATTCTTGCTATTGAGGGAGTGCAGCCTCTTGGTTCACACAGATCAACTCCCGGGATGGCGGGACTCTCATATGCTGAGAGAAGAGAGCGGCTGGGCTTGTACACTCTGGAATTTAGAAGGATGAGACGTGATCTTATTGAAACATGTAAGATTATTAAGGGTTTGGACACGTTAGAGGCAGGAAACATGTTCCCGATGTTGGTGGAGTCTAGAACCGGAGCCACAGTTTAAGAATAAGGGGTAAGCCATTTAGAACGGAGATGAGGAAATACCTTTTCACACAGAGAGTAGTGAGTCTGTGGAATTCTCTGCCTCAGAAGGCAGTGGAGGCCAATTCTCTGGATGCTTTAAAAAGAGAGTTAGATAGAGCTCTTAAAGATAGCGCAGTCAGGAGATATGGTGAGAGGGCAGGAAAGGGGTACTGATTGTGGACGATCAGCCATGATCAAAGTAAATGGCAGCGCTGGCTCCAAGGGCTGAATGGCCTTCTGCACCTATTGTCTATTGACAGGCAGGGGAAGGGACGCTCACCGCCGGTGCTGCCACAGGCTGGACATGCGGGTGAAACCCTTGCCACTCAGTGCACTCAAAGGGTCTCCCTGGTGTGTATCCGCTGGTGCTCCCGCATCCCATGTGTGCTCTTGCTGGCGTGAGCCTGCCGGTGCTGCCGCAACCCCCACGAGGTGTCAAACGACTCACCGCAGTACGGGCAGTCGTAGGGCTGGCCACTGGTGTGCACCCGCTGGTGAGACAGGGCATGGGCGGCCATGGAAAAGTGCTCTCCACACACCGGGCTGGGGAAGGGACAATTGCTGGCGTGCACCCGTTGGTGGTACAGCAGGTTGCTGGACTGGGTGAAGACTTTGCCGCACTGGGTGCAGGTGAAGGGGCGCTCGCTGGTGTGGGTGTGCTGGTGCTTCAGCAGGTTGCAGGAGCAGGTGAAGCCCTTGCCGCAGTCACTGCAGTTGTAGGCCCGCTCCCTGGTGTGCAGGCGCATGCGCACCTTCAGTTGCGTGAACGACTTAAAGCCTTTGCCGTAATCGGAGCAGGTGAAGGGCCGCTTACCGCTGTGCACCCGCCGGTGCTCCCACAACCCCGACAACTGGGCAAAGCTCTTGACGCAGGTGGAGCAGCCATAGGGCTACTCGCCCGTGTGCACCCGCTGGTGCACCTGCAGCCCTGACAACTGGGCAAAGCTCTTGCCGCAGGTGGAGCAACCGTAGGGCTTCTCGCCCGTGTGCACTCGCTGGTGTATATTCAGTTCCCGCGCCGTTTTGAAGCTTTTACCGCAGTCGGAGCATTCAAAGGGGCGTTCTCCCGTGTGCACCCGCCGGTGCCCCTGCAGCCCCGACGATTGGGTAAAGGTTTTGCCGCAGTCGGGGCATTGAAAGGGGCGTTCTCCCGTGTGTACCCGCCGGTGCACCTGCAGCCCCGACAACTTGGTAAAGCTCTTGCCGCAGTCGGGGCAGTCAAAGGGGCGTTCTCCCGTGTGCACCCACTGGTGCACCTGCAGCCCCGACAAATGGGTAAAGTTCTTGCCGCAAGTGGGGCAATCATAGGGCTTCTCGCCCATGTGCATGCGCTGGTGTCCCTGCAGCGCCGACAAATGGGTAAAGCTCCTGCCGCAGGTGGAGCAACCATAGGGCTTCTCGCCCGTGTGCACGCGCTGGTGCCCCTGCAGCCCCGACCAACCGGTAAACCTCTTGCCGCAGATGGAGCAGCCATAGGGCTTCTCGCCCGTGTGCACCCGCCTGTGTATCATCAGTTCCTGCGCCGTCTTGAAGCTCTTGCTGCAGTCGGAGCATTCAAAGGGGCGTTCTCCCGTGTGCACCCGCTGGTGCACCTGCAGGCCCGACAATTGGGTAAAGGTCTTGCCACAGTCGGAGCAGTCAAAGGGACGTTCTCCCGTGTGCACCCGGCGGTGGTTGTCCAGCAGGCTCGGGTACTGCCAGGCCTTGCCACACACGTCGCACTCATAACGCTTCTCCTTGTACCCCGTCATGTGGTCCTCCACCGAAGCTCAGCCCCTCAAAGCTAAGCCCGCACACCAAGCAGATGGAAAGGGGGGAGGCTCACCGGCCGCCCTCAATGGCCGTTACGTCCCCTTCTCGCCATCCACAGCAATGGCTCCTAATCCCTGCACGAGGGGAACACAGAGGGTCAACAAGTTGGCAAACAGGACATTACTAACATAGAAACATCGAAAATAGGTGCAGGAGTAGGCCATTCGGCCCTTCACGCCTGCACCGCCATTCGATATGATCATGGCTGACCATCCAACTCAGTATCCTGTACCTGCTTTCTCTCCATACCCCCTGATCCCTTTAGCCACAAGGGCCACATCTAACTCCCTCTTAAATATAGCCAATGAACTAGCCTCAACTACATTCTGTGGCAGAGAATTCCAGAGATTCACCACTCTCTGTGTAAAAAAATGTTTTTCTCATCTCAGTCCTAAAAGATTTCCCCTTTATCCTTAAACTGTGATCCCATGTTCTGGACTTCCCCAACATCGGGAATAATCTTCCTAGATCTAGCCTGTCCAACCCCTTAAGAATTTTGTACGTTTCTATAAGATCCCCCCTCAATCTTCTAAATTCTAGCGAGTACATGCCGAGTCTATCCAGTCTTTCTTCATATGAAAGTCCTGACATCACAGGAATCAGTCTGGGAAACCTTCTCTGTACTCCCTTGATGGCAAGAATGTCCTTTCTCAGATTAGGAGACCCAAACTGTACGCAATACTCCAGGTGTGGTCTCACCAAGACCCTGTACAACTGCAGTAGAACCTCCCTGCTCCTATACTCAAATCCTTTTGCTATGAAGGCGAACATACCATTCGCTTTCTTCACTGCCTGCTGCACCTGCATGCCTACTTTCAATGACTGGTGTACCATGACACCCAGGTCTTGTTGCATCTCCCCTTTTCCTAATCGGCCACCATCCAGGTAATAGTCTACTTTCCTGTTTTTGCCACCAATGTGGATAACCTCACATTTATCCACATTATACTGCATCTGCCATGCATTTGCCCACTCACCCAGCCTATCCAAGTCATCTTGTAGCCTCCTAGCATCCTCCTCACAGTTAACACTGCCCCCCAGCTTCGTGTCATCCGCAAACTTGGAGATGTTGCATTCTATTCCCTCGTCCAAATCATTAGTATATATTGTAAATAGCTGGGGTCCCAGCAATGAGCCTTGCGGTACCCCACTATTCACTGCCTGCCATTCTGAAAAGGACCCGTTAACTCCTACTCTTTGCTTCCTGTCTGCCAGCCAGTTCTCTATCCACATCAACACTAAACCCCGTGTGCTTTAAGTTTGTATACTAATCTCTTATGTGGGACCTTTTTGAAAGCCTTCTGAAAGTCCAGATATAACACATCCACTGGTTCTCCCTTATCTCCCTTATCCACTCAGATTCGTCAGACATGATTTACCTTTCATAAATCTATGCTGACTTTGTCCAATGATTTCACCACTTTCCAAATGTGCTGCTATCCCAACTTTAATAACTGACTAGCAGTTTCCCCACTACCGATGTTAGACTACCTGGTCTGTAATTCCCCGTTTTCTCTCTCCCTCCCTTTTTAAAAAGTGGTGTTACAATAGCTATCCTCCAATCCTCAGGGACTACTACAGAATCTAAGGAGTTTTTTAAAATTATCACTAATGCATCCACTATTTCTGGGGCTACTTCCTTAAGTACTCTGGGATGCAGCCTATCTGGCCCTGGGGATTTATCGACCTTTAATCCATTCAATTTACCTAACACCACTTCCCGGCTAACCTGGATTTCACTCAGTTCCTCCATCTCATTTGACCCCCGGTCCCCTGCTATTTCCGGCAGATTATTTAAGTCTTCCTTAGTGAAGACAGAACCAAAGTAGTTATTCAATTGGTCTGTCATGTCCTTGTTCCCCATGATCAATTCACCTGTTTCTGACTGCAAGGGACGTACATTTGTTTTAACTAATCTTTTTCTCTTCACATATCTATAAAAACTTTTGCAGTCAGTTTTTATGTTCCCTGCCAGTTTTCTTTCATAATCTATTTTCCCTTTCCTAATTAAGCCCTTTGTCGTCCTCTGCTGGACTCTGAATTTCTCCCAGTCCTCTGGTAGGCTGCTTTTTTCTGGCTAATTTGTATGCTTCATCTTTTGTTTTGATACTATCCCTGATTTCCCTTGTTATCCACGGATGCACTACCTTCCCTGATTTATTATTTTGTCAAACTGGGATGAACAATTGTTGTAGTTCATCCAAGCAGCCTTTAATTGCCTTCCATTGCATATCCACCGTCAACCCTTTAAGAATCAATTGCCAGTCTATCTTGGTCAATTCACGTCTCATACCCTCAAAGTTACCTTTCTTTAAGTTCCGAACCCTTGTTTCTGAATTAATTATGTCACTCTCCATCCTCATGAAGAACTCAACCATATTATGGTCACTCTTGCCCAAGGGGCCACGCACAACAAGACTGCTAACTAACCCTTCCTCATTACTCAATACCCAGTCTAGAATAGCCTGCTCTCTCGTTGGTTCCTCTACATGTTGGTTTAGAAAACTATCCCGGATACATTCCAAGAAATCCTCTTCCTCAGTACCCCTGCCAATTTGATTCACCCAATCTATATGTAGATTGAAGTCTCCCATTATAACTATTTTACCTTTGACACGTGAACATTACTGGTGCTTGAAGGGTGGGAAGGGTGGTGGGGAGGGGAGTGGGGATGAATGTGGAGGTTGGGGCAGGAGGAGGTAAATGGGGGAGGTATGAGGGGGGAAGGAAGGGAGAGGTGGTGAGGAGGTATGAGGGGGGAAGGATGGGAGAGGTGGTGAGGAGGCATGGGAGGGAAGTGGGATGAGGATGGTGGAAGTGAGGGGAGGGGGAGAAGGGAGAGGGGTTATGAGGAGAGAGCGGGGGGAGAGGGAGTTGAGTGAGGGGGGAGGGGGAGAAGGGAGGGGGTGAGGAAGCAAGTGGGAGAAGGGAGGGCTGCACGACCAGCACTCTGACGTTACCCCCAATCCGAGGGGGACTGTCGGCCACGCACCCTGCCATTGCGCAGTCACGTGGGGGGCAGCATGCATCATAGGAAGAAGGTCACAGGGCGCTGTTGAGTTGCTGCTGGACCTTCCCCGTCCCCTCCCGGGTGTCCCGTCCCTGTCCGGGAGTGTCCGGAGTTTCCGTGTTGGCCCTGAGCTGGCGGGGTGGTGGCGGCCCCGGGGTTGAAGCCGGCGCGGGAAAGGGTGGAGGCACTGACTCCAGCTCGGATCTACCTGTCCCACCGGGTTGGTCGCAGCCCTGGACTGGTGGGGCGCCGGCCCTGAGCAGTGGTGGCCCCGGATTTGCAGCCAGAGTGGGGGGGGGGGGGGGTTCCAGCCTGGTTCCGGCTCGGCTCTGCTCCAGCTCCCGGAGGACCTATTCCTGGGCGGGCCGGGGGCCTTCGGCTGCACCTCTCGCCTTGTCCAGTGGCTGTCGGTTGGCCACCTCGGTGCCGGCGGGAGCCGAGCGCCGGTCATCGGTGGGGAAGCACACGGGATGCTGCGGCGGCTCGGCGGGTCAGGCAACATCTCTGAAACGTCAACCATTCCTTTCCTCCGGGGATGCTGCCTGTTCCGCTGAGTTGCTGCAGCGTTTTGTGCCCCCCCCCGTTGATGGCTGGTGCTCGGCTTTCACCGGCGCCCAGGGGAGTTTGTCGGCGGCCTCTGGGTGGGGCGGCGAGTGCGGCTGGCGGTCCCCAGCTCGTCGGGGAATGGGATCCTCGGGAGTTGGAGCGGGGTTGGGCTGCGGTTTGCGCTTCTTCTCCGCGCTGGTTGTGGGCCTGGGGACGCCGCTGCACCGGGCCGGTGTCCCATCGGTCCTGGGTCACCCCAGACATCTCCGGCCTCTCTCTGGGCGTGGATGGGACACACGGGGGGACGGGGACGGTCCAGTGACGGTTCGGCTGCGCTTGCGACACCGGGGACCCGGGTTTGATCCTGGCTGCGGATGAGGTGCGGGTCTGTGTACGCGCAGCTGCCGAGAATGTCTTTCCCTGTCACCCATTCGCATCTGCCCCCTCTCTCTCTCGCTGTTACACCTCGGCTCTCCCACTAACTGGCAGCCCCGCTCCTCAGATTAAATATATTTTTACAAATAAATTATGAATAGGAATAGAAAATTAAGAATGAGGCGGAGACAGTAGGCTGTGGGTAAGCTGGGAAGGGGAGGCAAAGGAGCGAGAAAGCAAGGACTACCTGAAATTGGAGAAGTCAATGTTCATACCACTAGAGTGCAAACTACCCAAGCAAAATGTGAGGTGCACCTGTAATTTACGGTGGGACTCACTCTGGCCATGGAGGAGGCCGAGGGAAGAAAGGTCGGATTCGGAATGTGAGGGGGAGTTGAAGTGCTGACCCACCGTGAGATCAGGCAGGTTATTGCGAACCGAGCAGAGGTGTTGGGCGAAGCGATCATCAAGCCTACGCTTGGTTTCACCGATGTAGAGCAGTTGACACCTAGAGCAGCGGATGCAATAGATAATAATAATAATACATTTTATTTGTATAGCGCTTTTCAAGGACTCAAAAGTCGCTTTACATGGTGAGTCAAGAACAAAACAAAATAGAGCAGTAAGACAGAGATGCAAAGGGGAGGGGGACATGGGACTAAGGGTATGCAGAGGTGAAGAGATGGTTCTTGAGGCGGGACTGGAAGATGGTGAGGGACTCAGAAGTTCGGATCAATTGTGGGAGGGAGTTCCAGAGCCTGGGAGCTGCCCTGGAGAAGGCTCTGTCTCCAAAAGTGCAGAGGTTGGATTTCAGAATGGAGAGGAGACCGGCTGAAATGGATCTGAGGGACCGTGAGGGTTGATAGGGGGAGAGGTCAGTGAGATAAGGGGGGGGAGCAAGTGGTTGAGGGCTTTGTAGGTGAGGACCTGGATTTTGTAGATGATCGGTGGGAAATGGGAAGCCAGTGAAGTTCTTTGAGGACTGGGGTGATGTGGTGCCAGGATTTGGTGTGGGTAATGAGTCGGGCGGCTGCATTCTGGACCAGTTGGAGTCGGTTGATGTTGCTGGAATTGATGCCAAAGAGAAGAGAGTTACAATAGTCCAGTCGGGAGGAGATGAAGGCATGGATGAGTCTTTCAGCAGCGGGGGGTGTGAGAGAGGGTCTGATTTTGGCAATGTTGCGGAGGTGAAAAAATGATGTTTTGACCTAGTGGCGGCGCGGCTCTGGCTGCAGCGGCTCTCCGGCAGTCCTGTTTGTTTTGTGTTTTTTGGGTTGTTTATATTCGTTTTGGTTAGTCTAGTTTTGGTTTTTAGTTTCTGTTTGGGGGGGGGGGTTGAAACGGGGCTTGCTGTCTCTCCCTGCGGGGGAATGCGACTTTTATGTCGTATTCCCCTTCTCTGCCTCCGTCTGCGCTGAGGCCTAATGGCGGAGCTGGCGACCCCGAGGCTCAGGAGGCAGAGCCCGCCAGGACTCGCCCTGAGCTCGCTCCCGTGAGGACGGCCCGGCTCGGGGCTGGAACAGGGCTTTCGTGAGGGGCTGTGACGCTACCGTGAGGACGGCCGGCCCGAGGAAGGAACGGTGCTCCCGTCGGATTGGCCGAGCTCGGGGAGGTACGGCGTTCCCAGCCCGAGGGAGGAGCGGTGCCCAGTCGGGGCGGCCCAGCCCGAGGGAGGAGCGGTGCCCAGTCGGGGTGGCCCAGCCCGAGGGAGGAGCAGCGCCCAGTCGGGGCGGCCCAGCCCGAGGGAGGAGCGGTGCCCGGTCGGGGCGGCCCAGCCCGAGGGAGGAGCGGTGCCCGGTCGGGGCGGCCCAGCCCGAGGCTGAGACGGTAACGGCACTCACGTGAGGGCGATCCGGCTCGGGGCTGGAACGATGCTCCGGTGGCTTGGACGGTGTTCTGGCGGCGGTGGCCTGAGTCCGGGGTTCGGCCGCGGGCCAGCGGCTGCGTCAGCAGGACTGGTGAGCGGCAGCTTCGACCACCCCGGGCCGCGGTGTTTGAGCCGCGGGACAGTTGTAAGATCGCCCGGGGGGGTATCGCCTCAGCGCAGAGGGAGAAGAGGAGGGAAGAGACTGGTGACCTAAGACTTTTGCCTCCATCACAGTGAGGAGATGTTGGGTGGACTCACTGTGGTGGATGTTAATATGTGTTTATTGTTGTTTTTTATTGTATTGTATTGTATGTATGACTGCTTCAATTTCGTTCAGACTTCGGTCTGAATGACAATAAAGGCTATCTAATCTAATCTAATCTTGACAACATGGCGGATGTGAGGCTCAAGGGAGAGGGTTGAGTGAAAGATCACGCCAAGGTTGCGGGCTTGAGGAGATGGGGAGACAGTGGTGCTGTCAATAGTGAGAGTGGGGTTGTTAATTTTGGTAAGTGTTGATTTGGAGCCAATGAGGAGAAATTCTGTTTTGTTACTGTTTAATTTAAGGAAGTTGAGTTGCATCCAAGATTTGATGGCTGACAGGCAGGAGTTGATATGGGAGACTTGGTGCTGAGATAGATCTGGGTGTCATCAGCATAGCAATGGAAGTCCAGTTTGAAGTGACGGAGTATATGACCAAGGGGGAGGATGTAGATGATGAAGAGGAGGGGACCGAGAACAGAGCCTTGGGGAACGCCTTGAGTGACAGTGGCTGTAGCAGAGGTGTGGTTATGGAGAGAGATGAAGTGGGATCGGTTGGAAAGGTAGGAACGGAGCCAGCTGAGTGCAGAACCTTCAATGCCGAGGTCTTTAAGTCTGGTAAGCAGGATGTTATGGTTCACGGTATCGAAGGCCGCACTCAGGTCGAGGAGGATGAGGATGTTGAGGGAACCAGTGTCAGCAGAGGTGAGGAGGTCGTTGAGGACTTTGAGGAGAGCAGTTTCTGTGCTATGGAGGGGGCGAAATCCAGATTGGAGGGGTTCGAATAGGTTATACGCGAGGAGGTGGGAATGAAGTTGTGACGCGACGATACGTTCCAGGGTTTTTGAAAGAAAGGGGAGGTTTGAGATTGGACGGTAGTTAATGAGAGAGGAGGGATCAAGACCAGGTTTCTTTAAGATTGGTGTGACAGCAGCAGTTTTGAAAGCAGAGGGGACAATTCCTTGGGACAATGAGGAGTTGAAGAGATTAATGAGGTAGGGGCAGAGAACGGGGAGGCAGGACTTCAGCAGGGGAGTGGGGAGAGGGTCGTAGGAGCAGGTAGTGGGTTTGGAAGAGCTAATGAGTTTCGAGATTTCAGTAGGGGTGACCAGGTCAAACTGGGAGAGGAAGCAGTGTGGAGGAGGGGTAAGGAGGTCAGTGGAGATGTTGAAAGGAGGGGCCTTGGTAGGTGGTGGAGTAGATGAGGTTGGAGAAGGTGCAGGTGAACCTCTGCCTCACCTGGAAAGACTGATTGGGTCCTTGGATGGAGTCAAGGGGGGAGGTAAAGTGACAAGTGTAGCATTTCCTGCGGTTGCATGGAAAAGTACCAGGGGAGGGGGTGGGAAGGGACGAATTGATCAGGGAGTTACGGAGGGAGCGGTCTCTGCGGAAAGCCGAAAGGGGAGGAGATGGGAAGATGTGGCCAGTGGTGGGATCCCGTTGGAGGTGGCGAAAATGTCGGAGGATTATCTGTAGTTTATGACGACTAGTGGTGTGGAAGGTGAGGACAAGAGGAGCTTGCCCTTGTTTTAAGAGTGGGGGGGATGGGGAATGAGAGCAGATGAGAGCTACGGGATATAGAGGAGACCCTGGTGAGAGCCTCATCTATAGTTGAAGAGGGGAACCCCCTTCTATAAAGAATGAGGACATCTCCGATGCCCTGGTGCAGATGCGGCGTAGACGGAGGAATTGGGAGTAGGGGGATAGAGTCCTTACAGGAAATAGGGTCAGAAGAAGTGTAGTGCAGATAGCCATGAGAGTCAGTGGGTTTGTAGTAGAGAATTCTGAGGCAGAGAATTCCACAGATTTACAACTCTCTGTGTGAAAAAGTTTTTCTTCATCTCAGTCCTAAATGGCCTACCCCTTATTCTTAAACTGTGACCCCTGGTTATGGGTTCCACCAACATCAGGGCCATGTTTTTGGCATCTACCCTGTCCAATCCTTTAATAATTTTATATGTTTCTACAAGATCCCCTCTCTTCCTTCTAAATTCCAGCAAATGCAAGCCCAGTCGACCAATTTTTTAATTATATGTCAGTCCCGCCATCCCGGGAATTAACCTGTTTAAGTAAGACAAGCAGATGCTGGAAAAATCGAAGGTAGACAAAAATGCAGGAAAAATTCAGCTCGTGAGGCAGCATCTATGGAGCGAAGGAATCCCTTCATACCAAAGATGCTGCCTCACTTGCTGAGTTCTCCAGCATTTTTGTCTACCTGCGGGAATTAAACTTGTGAACCTACGCTTCACTCCCTCAATAGCAAGAATGCCCTTCCTCAAATTAGGAGACCAAACTTGCACAAAATACCAGTCTCACCAGGGCCCCGTACAACTGCAGTAGCACCTCCTTGCTCCTAAACTCAAATCCTCTCGCAATGAAGGCCAACATGCCATTAGCTTCCTTTACTGCCTGCTGTACATCCATGTGTACTTTCAGTGACTGATGTACAGGGACACACAGATCTCGTTGCACCTCCTCCTAATATTGGCTCATTAACATAGAAACACAGAAAATAGGTGCAGGAGTAGGCCATTTAGCCCTTCGAGCCTGCACCGCCATTCAACATGATCATGGCTGATCATCCAACTCAGTATCCTGTACCTGCCTTCTCTCCATACGCCCTGATCCCTTTAGCCACAAGGGCCACATCTAACACCCTCTTAAATATAGCCTATGAACTGGCCTCAACTACCTTCTGTGACAGAGAATTCCACAGATTCACCACTCCCTGTGTAAAAAATGACTTTCTCATCTCGGTCCTAAAAGACTTCCCTCTTATCCTTAAACTGTGACCCCTTGTTCTGGACTTCCCCAACATCGGAAAATAATCTTCCTGCATCTAGCCTGTCCAACCCCTTAAGAATTTTGTAAGTTTCTATAAGATCCCCCTTCAATCTTCTAAATTCTAGCGAGTACAAGCCGAGTCTATCCAGTCTTTCTTCATATGAAAGTCCTGCCATCCCAGGAATCAGTCTGGTGAACCTTCTCTGTACTCCCTCTATGGCAAGAATGTCGTTCCTCAGATTAGGAGACCCAAACTGTACGCAATACTCCAGGTGTGGTCTCACCAAGACCAGTAGAACCTCCCTGCTCTTATACTCAAATCCTTTTGCAGTAGAACCTCCCTGCTCTTATACTCAAATCCTTTTGCTATGAATGCCAACATACCATTCGCTTTCTTCACTGCCTGCTGCACCTGCATGCCTACTTTCAATGACTGGTGTACCATGACACCCAGGTCTCGTTGCATCTCCCCTTTTCCTAATCGGCCACCATTCAGATAATAGTCTACTTTCCTGTTTTTGCCACCAAAGTGGATAACCTCACATTTATCCACATTATACAGCATCTGCCATACATTTGCCCACTCACCCAACCTATCCAAGTCACCTTGCAGCCTCCTAGCACCCCCCTCACAGCTAACACTGCCCCCCAGCTTCGTGCCATCCGCAAACTTGGAGATGTTGCATTCAATTCCCTCATCCAGATCATTAATATATATTGTAAATAGCTGGGGTCCCAGCACAGAGCCTTGCGGTACCCCACTAGTCATTGCCTGCCATTCTGAAAAGGACCCGTTTACTCCTCTTTGCTTCCTGTCTGCCAGTCAGTTCTCTATCTACATCAATACTGAACCCCCAATACCGTGTGCTTTAAGTTTGCATACTAATCTCTTATGTGGGACCTTGTCGAAAGCCTTCTGAAAGTCCAGATATAACACATCCACTGGTTCTCCCTTATCCACTCTACTAGTTACATCATCGAAAAATTCTATAAAATTCGTCAGACATGATTTACCTTTCATAAATCCATGCTGACTTCGTCCAATGAATTCACCACTTTCCAAATGTGTTGCTATCCCATCTTTAATAACTGACTCCAGCATTTTCCCCACTACCGATGTTAGACTAACTGGTCTGTAATTCCCTGTTTTCTCTCTCCCTCCCTTCTTTAGCTACCCTCCAATCCTCAGGAACTACTTCAGAATCTAAAGATTTTTGAAAAATTATCACTAATGCATCCACTATTTCTGCGGCTACTTCCTTCAGTACTATGGGATGCAACTTATCTGGCCCTGAGGATTTATCTGCCTTTAATCCATTCAATTTACCTAACACCACTTCCCGGCTTATCTGGATTTCACTCAGTTCCTCCATCTTATTTAACCCCCGGTCCCTTGCTATTTCCGGCAGATTATTTATGTCTTCCTTAGTGAAGACAGAACCAAAGTAGTTATTCAATTGGTCTGCCATGTCCTTGTTCCCCATGATCAATTCGCCTGTTTCTGACTGTAAGGGACCTACATTTGTTTTAACTAATCTTTTCCTCTTCACATATCTATAAAAACTTTGCAGTCAGTTTTTATGTTCCCTGCCAGTTTTCTTTCATAATCTATTTTCCCTTTCCTAATTAAGCCCTTTGTCCTCCTCTGCTGGACTCTGAATTTCTCCCAGTCCCCTGGTAGGCTGCTTTTTCTGGCTAATTTGTATGCTTCCGTGTACCGAGTAGGGGAGAAGGCAGGAGAATGGGGTTAAGAGGAAGAAATAGATCAGCCATGGCAGAATAGACTTGATGGGCCGAATGGCCTAATTCTGCTCCTATCATTTTTGACCTTATACAGGGAGAAACCTTGTCTCCGCACTCGAGTCACACAAGTCTTACACTCAATGTTATTCTCTTCATCCTGTATCCGTACACTGTGGACGGATCGATTGTAATCACGTACACAAAAATGCCAGATAAACTCAGCAGGTGCAGCAGCATCTATGGAGCGAAGGAGATAGGTAACGTTTCGGGCCGAAACCCTTCTTCAGACTGATTGTAATCACGTGTTGTCTTTCTGCTGACTGGTTAGCAACAACATCAAAGCTTTTCACTCGACCTCGGTTCACGTGACAATAAACTAAACTCAACCCTCCACCCGCCGCCAGGTGGCGCTGCACTCGGAGGACCAGAGACGCTGCTCTCGGAGGACCAGACAGCGCCCAGACCTCCTCTCCTTCCTTCCTCACTCACTCATTCACATCTCCCCCGCTCCTCACCGCCCGCCTCGGGCTCCGGCTCCTCGGGTCACCGGCCGCAGGATGTACGCGGGGCCGGGCGGCGGCGGCGGCTGGTCTTACCTGAGCTCCCGGGCGGCGCTGGCCTGAGCGGGGCCTCCTCCTCCCTCCCAGAGATCCTATAGCGGAGCAGATCTTTCTTCCTTCCTCCCGTCGTTCGCGGCGACGCATCGTCCCGCCTCACGTGACCGGCCATTAGGTCCCGCCCCCTCCACTGACGGGCAGCGCCCGCGGACAATGGGAGACAGTCCCGCCCCTCATAACCTCCGACCAATCAGAGCCGCGTCTCCGCCGCCGGTGACCGAGTCCTATTGGTCGAGCCGTAGCCCCGCCCCTCGGACAGACAGCGCCCTCCGCCAATCGGAGCCGCCTCCTCACACGTGACCCTGTTTGATATCCAGTTGCAGCCTCGTCTCTGTCATTTCCTTCGCTCAATAGTTGCAGCTGCACCTGCTGAGTTTCTCCAGCATTATTGTGTACCTTCGTCTCTGTCATTGTTGCTGCTGGCGGCTCATCACAGGTCTAGACTGGCGGCTCATCACAGGCGTGTAGACTGGCGGCACATCACAGGTCTAGACTGGCGGCTCATCACAGGCGTGTAGACTGGCGGCACATCACAGGCGTGTAGACTGGCGGCTCATCACAGGCGTGTAGACTGGCAGCTCATCACAGGTCTAGACTGGCGGCTCATCACAGGCGTGTAGACTGGCGGCTCATCACAGGCGTGTAGACTCTGACACACACACACTGACACATTTCATATACTTCATACATTCCTCACCCCACCACGTTCTCCACAGATGCTGCCTGACCCGCTGAGTTATTCCAGCACTTTGTACCTGTCCACGTTCTCCAGAGATGCTGCCTGACCCGCTGAGTTACTCCAGCACTTTGTTTCCTTTTACGCACCAGTTCACGGTGTCCACAACCACTCTCATCTCCCCACCCCTGCATCTGCCCCTCCTGCAGCCCCCATTGCTGGGGTTCCCACAGCTTGCACCCTCTGGGGATTTCACACACTGTGCCAGGGACAGATGGCAAAATGCCCCCCAGCAGTCAGCGCCACTCACCCCCAACCCCATCTCCCCGACCCCGTTTTAAAGCAGAGATGGACACATTCTTGATTAGAACGGGTGTCAAGTGTTATGGGGAGGGGCCAGGAGAATGAGAATGGGATTAGGAGGCAGAGATCAGCCATGATTGAATGACGGAGTGAACTCGATGGGCCAAATGGCCTAATTCATCTATAACTTGTGAACTTACTGCCCAGTGAATGTTGTCTTCAGATCAGTTTCCAGCCCAGCAGAAAGTGCTCGGGATCGGCACGAAATGGTGCCGAACAGAAGCGGGGAAAGTGGAGATGAGATACACGGATGGATGCAAACTCCAGAATAATCCAGGTACGAACGGTCTCCTTATAAAGGGAGGGCCGGCAGACATGCCCAGTACTTGTTCCCACGGCGCAGAGCTCCCTCTGTGTGGCCCTGTGAACGATGCCCTCGAGTGTCTGAACCCACTATGCAGCTGCATCAACTCAGTGGGACAGGCAGCATCTCTGGAGAGAAGGAACGGGTAACGATTCGGGTCAAGACCCTTTTTTTCCGACTGGTTAGAGAGAAGGGAAACGAGAGATATAGACGATGAGGTGGGCATAAAGAACAATTAATTTCCTAATTTAAATGAACACTTTTTAATAATGGGTGGAGGTTTCAACCGCTGTCTGAATCCCACGATTGACAGATCTACATCTGATCATGTGCTTCCAAATAAATCAGCTAATTTTATTAATTATTTTTTACTCGACTCGGGAATGTTAGAAATTTGGAGATTCTTACACCTAAATGACAAAGAATTTTCATTTTTCTCTCATGTATATCATAGTTATTCTAGAATCGACTATTTTATACTAGATTCTTGGCGAGTTCCATCGGTCACTGCATGTGAGTATGATGCAATTACTATTTCTGATCACGCACCATTGAAACTATCAATCAAACTACCTGATTCCAAGTTTAGTGCTAAACAATGGCGATTTAATGCTACTTTGCTTCAAGACTTAAACTTTATTAAATTTATGAAAGATCAGATTGATTTTTACTTTGTGACAAACTCTACTGAAGAGATATCCAATGGTGTAGTCTGGGATGCTTTTAAGGCATATATTCGTGGACAAATTATTTCATACTCCGCGGGTTTAAAAAAAAACAAACACAAAAAGAAATACGTACATTGGCTGACGAGATTAAAGAAATTGATTAAAAAATATTCAAAAGTTCCAAGTTTAGAGCTCTATAAGAATAGAGTTGAACTTTAATTGAGACATGATTTGTTATTAGTATCACCGATTGAGAACCAGTTACTTAAAACCAAATGTCAATTTTATATACATGGCGAAAAATCTGGTAAATTACTCGCTAATCAATTGAAAGCAATGTCGGCCAAGCATCAGATTACTAAAGTGAGTAAACGGGATGGTACAGTAACTGTAGACCATGACGAAATTAATAAATCCTTTCAGGAATTTTACTCCTCCCTATACCAATCAGATTGTGCTACTGATTCCAATATAATGCATGAGTTTTTAAAGAAACTGAACTTACCAAATTTACCTTATAATGAATCTCTGTTGTTAGATGAACCCATCACGGAAGAAGAAATACAGAAGGCAATTTTTTCATTGAATTCAATGAAGATTTTACCGCAAATTATCTCTGAAGATCAGACAGGTTTTATTAAAAATCGTTACTCATACTTTAACGTTAGGAGATTAATGAATATTGTATATACAGCGTCTAATAAAACCCCAGAATGTGTCATCTCACGTGATGCAGAGAAGGCCTTTGATAGAGTAGATGGGAATACTTATTCAATACTTATTTATCTCTTGGATCAAGCTGATATATCTTAGACCTCAGGCTTCTGTATTTACTAATAATCAGAGATCCCCTGTTTTCAGGCTCTTTCGAGGTACTAGACAGGGCTGTCCCTTAAGTCCTTTACTATTTGATATTGCTTTGGAACCTTTAGCCACTGCTACTAGGGAATCCCCTAATATTTTTGGTATTGTCCGCGGGAATAAGACACATAAGCTATCTCTTTATGCAGATGATCTGTTATTATGTATTTCTCACCCTGAGAAATCTATTCTGGCAATAGTAGCATTATTTAATCAATTTAGTAGTTTGTCTGGTTATAAGCTAAATCTTAGTAAGAGTGAGCTTTTTCCATTAAATAAACTTGTTTTGAATTATGGACATTTTCTATTTAAATTGACTACCAAAAGTTTTACTTATTTACGTATTAAGATCACCAAGAAATACAAGGATGTATTTAAAGCTAATTTTATGCCTTTAATTGACCATATTAAACGTCAGTTTACTAAATGGTCACCAATGTCCTTATCGTTAATTGGCCGAATCAATCCTATTAAAATGTTCATTTTACCTATATTTCTGTATTTATTTCAGACGATATCAATTTTTATTGCCAATTCTTTCTTTGATATTATAGACTCCAAAATTTCTTCATATATATGGCAGAATAAAAATCCCAGACTAGGTAAAAAACTTACAGAAATCAAAAAAAGATGGTGGTTTGACTCTACTATTGGGCAGTCAATGTTCGTTATTTAACATTTTGGACAAAAGATTTAGAAGATACACAATGCCCAGGATGGATAAACCTAGAACGTGGTTCCTGACAAGGGTTATCATTGGCTTCTATTCTAGGGGCCTCGTTACCTTTTACAATTACGAGATTGAATAAATATACGACTAACCCAATAATAAGACATACGTTCTGAATAATGTTTCAATTTCGTAAGTTTTTTGGACTAAATGATTTTATCTTATCGAGTCCTATTTTATCCAATTTTCTCTTCCAACCATCTAGTACTGATCAAGTATTTTTGTTATGGAAGAGGAAGGGATTAGTAGCTTTTCCTGATTTGTTTTTGGAGGGTTGTTTTATGTCTTTCGAACAACTCTCCAATAAATATAACTTACCTAATTCAATTTTTTTTAGATATTTACAGATTAGACATTTTTTGAAGGCTACTCTACCATTTTTTCCGCTACCACATCAATCCGAAATTTTTGAATTTTTTTTACAGTTGAACCCTTATCAAAAAGGATTAATAATGACTATTTATGAGTTGATTTTCAAATTACAAATAGATACATTTGATTAAATTAACAATGGCTGGGAAAGAGAACTCAAAATGTCTTTATCTATGGAGAAATGGGAGAGGATTCTTCAATTAGTTAATACCTCTTCAATGTGTGCAAGACACGCTTTGATACAATTCAAGGTGGTTCAGAGCTCATATGTCAAAACATATGTTAGCTCGTTTTAATGGTCATATAAATCTTACCTGTGACAGATGTAACGCTGAAGTGGTCTCACTGACCCATATGGTTTGGTCCTGCCCTCTTTTGGAAAAATATTGGAAATAAATTTTTGATATGATTTCTGTAGTATTAGGTATAGATTTACAACCTCCCCTGCAGTCTACGGTGCTTCTGGCTGCGGCGGGGACTTTAAATCTCGACCGTCGGCCTGCGGCCTACAACAATCTAAAGCCGCTTTTACCACATTAATCACCAGAAGATCTATTCTATTCTATTTTAATGGAAAGACTACAACCCTCCGACCACACTCCAGTGGTATTCTGAAACGATATCATATTTAAATTTAGGAAAAAAATCAGGAGTGACATTGTTGAACCCTTGGTTAAATTTGATAAGACTTGGGGAAAATTTATTGAACACTTTCATACAACATAAATTGCTCTTCAACCGTTATAAAAATTATTTTACCTCTATAGTGTGGAACGGACTTGACGACAAACAGACATAAATTGTTGAAATTCTCAGTTCAGATTCGGTTTTGCTTTACTTTGTTTTTTTATTTATTTTATTTTTATTCTTATTTTATTGTTATACATTTTTTTCCTTTAGTTTAGGAGGGTTTTGTTTTTACCTTTTTTCTTTTTCTTTTTGTCTTTTTAACTTTGTGTTTTTTTTACATTTATAAGTTTCCTTAGATTTAACTATATTTACATAGAGACCGGGATCTATATTCATCGTGTATTTTGACACTGGTCTCATATTAGGTTATACCTGTTATTAATGTAATCCTGATCCCTAAGTATCAATATCATTGTTATGTTTATCATTATTCTTTTGCTGTTTTTTTATGTTTTATTTTGGGGGTTTTTGGAAAAAAAAACAATAAAAATATTTTTTTTAAAAGAAAGGAACATTCACAGACAGAGTTTAAAAGCAAGCTTTTCTGTCCACACCGATTTGGGTTTATTTCAATTGGAGTATTAGAAGCATCAAGCACATCATTCGAATAAACACAATCTTTCTATTCGGTTCTTATGAATGTTACTGGTCGTGTGAATTATCCAACTACAACAACAGGGTACTAAATATATATGTTTTATTAATCTACTGACCAACAATATTGTAAGTGGATCTGATTTCAATGAACCACCCCTTTTAACCATATAACCATATAACAATTACAGCACGGAAACAGGCCATCTCGACCCCTCTAGTCCGTGCCGAACACATAATCTCCCCTAGTCCCATATACCTGCGCTCAGACCATAACCCTCCATTCCTTTCCCATCCATATAACTATCCAATTTATTTTTAAATGATAAAAACGAACCTGCCTCCACCACCTTCACTGGAAGCTCATTCCACACAGCTACCACTCTCTGAGTAAAGAAGTTCCCCCTCATGTTACCCCTAAACTTCAGTCCCTTAATTCTCAAGTCATGTCCCCTTGTTTGAATCTTCCCTACTCTCAGTGGGAAAAGCTTTTCCACGTCAACTCTGTCTATCCCTCTCATCATTTTAAAAACCTCTATCAAGTCCTCCCTTAACCTTCTGCGCTCCAAAGAATAAAGCATTTTACATGTTTTTCTCTCTGATTATCTACCTGTTTCTTCCCTTCTTTCACCCAATCCATCAGGTGAAACTTTAATCGACGCCCTCAGCCCAAGAGAGAGAAATAGTCATGAGTTGTTAATAGGGGGGTTGCACGTAAGGTCACTGGGTCATAGGGCTTGACGCACAGAGCCGCTCAATCCATCTGGAGGACATCCGTAACTTCCGGTATATGTTATTAATGTAAGAAACGCGTACTTTCATCAGGGCTGCCAACTCTCACGCTTTGAGCGTGAGACTCACGCCCTCAAGCAAACTCTCACGCTCATCAGAAATTTCTCACGCTCAGTAGTGAGAAATTTTGTGATCAACGAAAATTTCAAAACTCGGATAAACTGCCTGGTCCGCGGGTGTTGGAGAGCCGGGGCTGCGGGAGGGATGGGAGCAGAACCAGCGGCCGGAACAGATGTGGGGAGCCGGGACGGACGAGTGTTTGCCGGGGCCGGCGTGTCGCTCACTGCAGCTCTGGCCATGGAGCACTCCGGACAGTGCATGTCCCGGTCCGTCGGAGGCGTCCGAAGCGTTGCGCCACTGCCGCTGCCGTGAGAGTCTCTGTGCCGAAGGGACAGACTCTCAAAGGGAGGTGGAGAGAGAGAGAGGGGAAGGAGACAGGGAGACAATGGGGAGAGAGAGAGGGGGTGAGAGGAGAGAGAGGGGAGAGACAGAGGGTGGAGTGAATGGAGAGAGAGAAGAGGGAGGGGGGGAGAGGGGAGAGAGAGGGAGTGAGGGATGAAAGAGGGAAGAGAGGGGGGGGTGGAGACGGTAGGAGAGAAGGGGAAGAGAGGGGTGGTAAAAGAGAAGGGGAGAGGGGGGAAGAGAAACGGGGGAAAGAGAGATAAGGGGACAAAGAAAAAGAGATAGAGACAGAGGAGAAAGAGGGGAGACAGGGCAAGGGGAAGAGTGAGGTAGGAGGGAGAAATGGGGAAGAGAGGAGGAGAGGGAGGAAAGAGAGAGAGGTGAGGAGAGACAGAGAGAGAGGGGAAAGAGAGAGGGGAGAGTGTGTGGAGGGGGGAGATAGAGAGGGAGGGAGAAAGAGGTTGGGGGGAAGCGAGGGGGAGAGAGGAGAGAGGGGGGAGAGAGAGAAGAAAGAGGGGGAGAGAGAGTTAGGGGAAAGAGGGAGAGGGGGAGAGAGAGAGAGGAGAGGGGACAAGAGAGAGGGGGAAGAGTAAGGTGGGAGGGAGAGAGAAGAGAGGGAAGGGGAGAGGGGGAGGGGAGAGAGAGGGGGTGAGCGGAGAGAGGGAGAGAGAGAGAGGGGGAGGGGTGAGATGGGGAAAGAGAGAGAGAGGGGGGGGGGTGAGAGGAGAGAGAGCTGAAGAGAGGGGGGAGAGAGAGAGAGAGTCTGTGTCGAATTTGCCCAGGTGACCGGCATGGATCAGGCTGCGGCTCGGTGCATCCTGGAGGACAACCAGTGGCTGCTGGAAGTAAGTACCAAGCACTGGGTAGAAACGGTGGAAGGTAGTGGACTTCAAATGGGGGTGGTTGGAGAAAGCATCCTGCTTGCCTGCTAGATTTTCACTTACTGTAACTGCAGGAAAAATGTTCCCGATGTTGGGGGCGTTCAGAACCATGGGTCACAGTTTAAGAATAAAGGGGGGGAGGGGGGCGCAGTTTGGACTGAGATGAGGACAAACTTTCTTCACGTAGAGAGTTGTGAATCTGTGGAATTCTCTGCCACAGAAGGCAGTGCAGGCCTATTCACTGGATGTTTCAAGAGAGAGTTACATTTAGTTCTTGGGGCTAACGACATCAAGGGATATGGGGAAAAAACAGGAAAGAGGTACTGATTTTAGATGAATAGCCATGATCATATTGAATGGCAGTGCTGGCTCGAATGGCCTATTCCTGCACCTTTCTATGTTTCTATGCTTGAGTATATGGCAATAAAACTCGATCACTTGATTTTGAAGCATTCATGCATGGTGGAGGTATAATGTAGTCATAGAGTGATACAGTGTGAAAACAGGCCCTTCGGCGCAACTTGCCCACACCCGCCAACATGTCCCTGCTTTTGGTCCATACCTCCAAACCTGTCCTATCCATGTATCAGTCTAACTTTTTCTTAAATGTTGGGATGGTCCCTGCCTCAACTACCTCCTCTGGCAGCTTCTTCCATATATCCATCATCCTTTGTGTGGATAAAGTTACCCCTTAAAAAGTTACCTCTTAAAAATACTTCATACAAAAAACATTGAAATCATACTCCTACAGTGCACTAAAACATGATTTTAATACATCAAATTTCAAAAAGTTCCTACCCTTCTTCCACACCCTCTCCCCACTCGGTTGCTCCACTCCCTCACCGGGTACCCCCAAGGCCAGTGATTAGTGATCGCACAGCCTCCCCCCTTTCAAAAACGCTCCAATCCAATTTAAAGCATATATATTGCATTCAAGTGTAAGTTATAAGACTCGCTACAGCATGCACCATATTGCACAATTTCAAGCTGAAAAATACAAATGTTCCGTACCAATGGGAGGGGGCACCCTCCTCCCACCCCCGGTCACGATGCTCCCTCGGGATTGGTCTCTCGCAAATTTCTCACTCCAAACTCTCACCCAATGTTGGCAGCCTTGCTTTCATACCTGTTAAAAACTGCCAAAATGTTGAATTTTTGCGCTGAAAAGAAAATGTGGAAGTCGGGGCAAGTGAGAGACAAGTACCCAACTTTAGAATTCCAAAAGTGAAGCGAAATGAAGGTAAAGAGAAGCGAGAGCTGAAGGGACAACAGCAGCTAAAGTGCATGGTAAACAGACGTTACCAGGAATACAGTATGCGGTAGATGGGGTGACCGTGAACCTCCGCCTCATTTGGAAGGACGGCTGTGGTCCCTGATGGAGGTGAGGGGGAAGGTACTATAAGTTCAGTTCAGTTATTCAGTTTAGTTTATTGTCACGTGCACCGATCTACAGTGAAAAGCTCGTGTTGCGTGCTATCCAGTCAGCAGAAAATCAAGCCATTTCCATTATACAGGTATATGATGAGGGAAGAACGTTCAGGGCAAGGCAAAGCCAGCAAAGTCCGATCAAGTATAATCTGAGGGTCACCAGAGAGGTAGACAGTAGTTCAGCACAGCTGTCCGGTTGTGGAAGGAGAATTCAGTTGCCTGATAACAGCTGGGAAGAAATTGTCCCTGAATCTGGAGGTGTGCTTCTTACCAATGGAATGTGCAGTTGTATCAAATCCTGTATTTCATTCCCTCACGGACCCCAGCAAATGTGCCAACCGTATTCGTCACCACCCTGCCCATCCCTGGTGCAATTTTCATGGAGCTGTGTGTCTGCATTCCAATGTCTCTCTAGTCTGCTAAAAACAACACAGGGCGTGACTTTTTAATATGTACAATGTGCCCTGGCCTGTCTTAACAACTTGCATCACTTTTATCTGAGTCTTTAAACCGCCCATGACCCAGTTCATGAAAATCTTGTTCCATCCCAGATTAATGTATTCACTCTCCGAAATGTCACCATAGAAGCGTAGAAACATTTTAACATAGAAAATAGTAAGATTAAACGAGAACTTACCAGTTTGAAGTTTGATCGTTATTTTATGAGGAGTAACGTTGAGGGAATACGTGAAGAACCCCGCTAGGGCGCATGCGTGTCATTCTTCAAAGCAGCGGTGTGAAATCACAGATAACTGTAATGACTAAACATAGTAAGATTAGAGCAGAGATACCAGTTGATCATATGATCAAGGGTGGGAGCGGAGGGCACGTATTCCCTCAACGTTACTCCTCATAAAATAACGATCAAACTTCGAACTGGTAAGTACTCGTTTAATCTTACTATTTTACTTCGGAGTCACGTGAGTGACTACGTGAAGATTTTAAAGCTCTGTGATTTCATGCCGTGGAAACGAGTCCATGCATCACATCTGCCTTGATTATGGGGAGAATAGTGTTAACATCATTAGACATCAATACGATATTGAAAAACAACGATAAATTTATTAACACCAAATTGTAGCCCCTATTTATGGGGTAAAATTATATTACAGAACTTAAAATTGTTTCTGCAAATGTTCCAGGTTCAATTACTGGTTTGTTATAAAATCGTTGGAAAGTTTTCTCCGTTGACCAAGTTCAAGTTCAAGTTCAAGTGAGTTTATTGTCATGTGTCCCTGTATAGGACAATGAAATTCTTGCTTTGCTTAAGCACACAGAAAATAGTAGGCATTTACTGCAAAACAGATAAATGTGTCCATATACCATGATATAAATATATACACACATGAATAAATAAACTGGTAGTGCAAATAACAGAAAGTGGTTGCTAATAATCAGAGTTTTGTCCGAGTCAGGTTTAATAGCCCGATGGCTGAGGAGAAGTAGCTATTCCTGAACCTGGTTGTTGCAGTCTTCAGGCTCCTGTACCTTCTACCTGAAGGTAGCAGGGAGATGAGTGTGTGGCCAGGATGGTGTGGGTCTTTGATGATACTGCCAGCCTTTTTGAGGCAGCGACTGCGATAAATCCCCTCGATGGAAGGAAGGTCAGAGCCGATGATGGACTGGGCAGTGTTTACTACTTTTTGTAGTCTTTTCCTCTCCAGGGCGCTCAAATTGCCGAACCAAGCCACGATGCAACCGGTCAGCATGCTCTCGACTGTGCACCTGTAGAAGTTAGAGAGAGTCTTCCTTGACAATCCGACTCTCCGTAACCTTCTCAGGAAGTAGAGGCGCTGATGAGCTTTTTTGATAATTGCGTTAGTGTACTCGGACCAGGAAAGATCTTCAGAGATGTGCACGCCCAGGAATTTGAAGTTCTTGACCCTTTCAACCATCGACCCATTGATATAAATGGGGCTGTGGGTCCCCCTCCTACTCCTTCCAAAGTCCACAATCAGTTCCTTGGTTTTGCTGGTGTTGAGGGCCAGGTTATTGCGCTGGCACCATATGGACAGTTAATCGATCTCTCTTCTGTACTCTGACCCATCCTGCTGTCTTGAGGATTTGGTCCATAGGAACATCCAACTTCATAGCTGCCGATGTAGCTGCAGCCCTGGTGGAGTGAGATTTTAAAATGTTAGTGACTACTCCAGCCTTTATTTAGGACCTGTTTTAGCCATCTCGAGATGGTCTGGACTGTCACTTTTTTGTGTGGCTGTTTGTAGCTGATTAAAAGTGCCATTTCTTTGCCTCTGATGATCTTAGTATACTCCATATATAATAGTAAGTGTGTTACAATACAGAGACGATCATCTGTCGGGTAGGCCCTGAATTCTATTTTTAGGCCTGCTGACCCCTGTCTGTTCTGTTTGACTAATTCATTGATGTGAAAAGTTAAATTTCCAGATGAAATAGTCATGTTGTCCAACCTTAGTTTCTGTAGCGACTGGACCCTTTGTGCCATTACCAAGGCCATCAGCATGACTGTTTTCATAGTCAGTTTCTGTAGGGACAGAGCTGTAGCTGGAGACCAGTTTCTTAACATGGTCAGTACAATGCTCACATCCCATATTTGGGAGTACCTGGTTCTTGGGGGATTAACATTAAAAATGCCCCTCATAAGTTTGGTTACCAGGGGGTGTGTCCCACCAGAATGCCGCTCTGTTCCTTGCCACAGGTATGTTGACAGAGCACTTCTGGCGCAGTTGATGGCACTATAACTGAGCCCCTCATCGTAATGGAGGCTTGCCAGGAATTCCAGAACAGACGGGATGTTCATAGATCTGTGGGTGATGTTATTGTTGTGACAGTACATTTCCCATTTCTTGATGTACACCAAGTACTGTTTTTTGGTGGACTGTCTGTGGGCTGCTGAAATAATATCCACTGTTCGGTCCGTCAGTCCCAGGTGTAGTAGAGGTGCTTTCAAACTCCACAAATTAATAGGTTTATATAATTATGACATGGGTAACTTCCCCTTGTTGCGGGATGAACCAGTAAATTAAGTCTATGATGGATGGTGATGCATGGTTCTAATACCATGTCGAGTATCACCGGGACCCATGGTTGAGTAGGCCAATTGGGTACTATCAAAATACCAGACGCGGAGTCTTGCTGTATTTTCCTTAATACCCGACTGATGAGGCAGAAAGCAGGGAATGCATAAATAAACAATTTCCCCAATGCAGCGAAAATGCATCTGTTGCCGCTGCCCCGGTGTCTGGTTCCCATGAAACATAATTCGATAACTGGTGATTGAGCCTGGATGCGAATAGATCGATATCTGGTGTTCCATACCGTGCTGTAATTTCAGCAAATACATTTTTATCCAACATCCATTCAGTGTTTTCATTGATTTTGCGTGACCTGGTGTCTGCCACTAAATTTAGTTTACCTGGTAAGAAGGTAACTGATATCCAAATATCTCTCTGGATACACCATTGCCAAATTGTGTTGGCCAGATTGTCACATGATGTCGATTTGTTTCCACCCATTTGGTTGATATATGCTACCACGGTGGTGTTGTCAATTTGTAGTCTAACATGCTGGTGAAATAACCCAGAACAATATGACTTAAGGCCATGGAATGCACTTAACATCTCCAGGTAGTTTATGCCCAGTGTTTGTAATATTGATGCCTCCTGTGCATTCCATCTCCCTCCACAGCTGGAGATGGAATTGGTAGCACCCCAACCAAGTGCACTGGCATCAGTTTGTAGTACCATAGACGGGTTGCTGATAATGATTGGATTGGAACAATGCCTAATGTTATCTTTCCACCATTTTAGTTCCATTTTGGCTTCTGTTGGTAGCTTCATTGGTCTGTCAAAATGACCACCATTAATTTTGAGTGCTCGTATTTTAGCCCTCTGTAAATTTCGATAATGTAAAGGTCCGAATTGTGTGGCTGGAAACGCAGCCACTATTTTGCCAATTATTCTTGCTACCAGTCTGATGGATGGTTTAGTGATGTCAATGATTTTGCTGCAAGCCTCTATTAAGGCTGTAACCTTTTCTTTCGGCAAAGTCACTGACATGTGAACTGAGTTAATGGTGAACCCCAGATAATCCATTGTGGTTGAAGGCGTTAATTTAGATTTAACTGGATGGATGATAAACCCCAGTTTTTCAAATAATTGTTTTGTGGCTGTTACCGCTTGTTTAGCCAATTCCAAAGTTTTGCCCACAATAAGTATGTCATCTAGATATGCCATTACCATGTGTTTTCATTTCCGCAGAAACGCTAGGGCTGGTTTCAAAATTTTAGTGAACAGCGTGGGGGCTGATGTTAGATCATTAGGTAGTGCCCTGTACTTTCAGGGCTGACGCATCCAGTTGAATTTTAAATAACATCTGTGGTCACCTCTTATGGGTACTGTATAGTAAGCATCTTTTAAATCGATGCTTACCATGTAGTAACCTTTGGAAATCACTTGCTTAGCAGTAACAAAGGTTTCCATCTTGAAATGAATATATTGTACGAAAGTATTCAAATTAGTCAAATCTATGATGATGCGGCAACCACCATCTTTCTTGTTTTTGATAAAGATATTGGACACGAATTCCTGTGATTCGTGTTGGGTTTTCTCAATTACTCCTTTTTTATAAAGCAGCTGTAGTTCAGCATGTGCTTTTGATTTTTGTTTGCCTGTAAGCACGAACATTCGGTTCGGTACATGCTGAACTGGAGGGTTATGTTTTTGTATAAATTCTATGGTATAACCCTGGATACTGCTTAAAATATAAGTGTCGGTAGTTAACTTATTCCATGCATCCAGATAGAAGTGTAATCTCCCACCAACCTCCATGCCCCCTTCAATTCGTAAGGAACCAGACCCACCTACCTCCATGGTTACCAGTGGTAGGTTTGTTACTTTTTCGGCATCCTCCGTGGACGTTGAGGCGCCGGTGTCTGGGTCTGTAGTTGGGTCGGTGTTGAGGGTTTGCGCATTTTCCAGGAAGGCCGGTCTGGACCATGGCCTAAAAAAGACCGATGTTGAGTGTTCCTGGCCTTCGAGCTTTCACCAGTTTGTCTTGGTCGACTGGTGGGTGCGTAGGGGTGCTGTTTCTGGCCGAAGTAGTTTTTGGACGTTGCTTTAATGAGCCCCAGGGTTTTAGCCTCTTCGTCAAGTTCTTTTACCTGTTTAGATAAGTCACCTCCAAATAGTAATATTGGTGGTTTGGAGGTTCCAGGTTTGCAGAGGCCTGCAAATTTGGGGTCTAAAGCCGGTTGGATGGCACTCTTCCTAATACTATTTAACTCGTATTGGGAGTTGCAAAATAAAGCCAGTGCATCTTGGTGATCTTGTGTCATGTCTTGTTCGTTTAATGTGCGGGCGAAAGCCGTAATTGCCGCTGTTAGGACTTTCAGAACTTTTTGTATTTTCAAGTCCCTGGCTCTGATTGATGCTCCGACATGTTTCCAAATACACTGGTTGACACTGGGAACATTTAGTGATTTGCAGTTCCCTGGCGGTAAGTGTCTTGCTGTGGTGTCCAATAATGCCTGTCCTTGTAGCTGATTGAATGACATGTAGTCGATACTTGCAGCTATTTTGGGCTTCAGGTTTTGGCCAGTTTGGTCGGGTTAGATTAACTGGGACACCATACCCAATAGGTTTTCTTGCACCCCATGCACACTAGGGGTATGTTCTGCACACCCCTCTTGAGGGTCAGCCCAGAATTGACCCCCGTACTCCCCTCTGATGAGGGAGAAACACTGTGCAGCCCTACAAGAGGTACTGCTGTAGGACTTACTAGCTGCCCACTGTGACTAGGCTCCCTCTCCCGGAGCCTGTCACTTTGGAGTATTTGCTCCAACAGCCGCTCCAACCGGCTCCAATGCTCTCGGGCACAGGCCACTCGCGGCTGCTCCTGTTCCCCCAGCCGCTCCAACCGGCTCCAATGCTCACGGGCACTGGCCGCTCGCGGCTGTTCAAAGTCAGACTCATCGGAGTCAACGACTCTGTCTGTATTTTGCTTCGCTTTACCGCCCGGCCGTGGTGTTGATTTGGCCGGTGCGGGAGCGAAGTCGGGCACAGCTGTTCCCATTACGGGAGATTGGTGTGCCGTTGGTTGCTGCTGGCTGCCCGCAACTCCGCGGTTCTCCTCCGCCAGCTTTTTCGCAGCCTTCTTGTTTCTCGTGGATCTGTCCATGCCTCCACCTGTAAAGTAAGTGGAAAGAACGCAGAGTCTCCTTACCTGCTGTTCCCGGCTTTTAAATTCTGCCGCTAAGGGGAACGTTGTTCCCCCTGCTGTGACTCGTTGCAATGCATGTAACGATATGGCACGCATGCGTCCTGGCGGGGTTCTTCACGTAGTCACTCACGTGACTCCGAAGTAAAATAGGTGCAGGAGCAAACATCGCCATTAATTTGATCATGGCTGACCATCCAAAATTAGCACCCTGTTCCTGCTTCCTCCCCCATATCTCGTCATTGTATTAACCCTAAGAGCTTTATCTAACCATCTCTTGAATGCACCCAGTGATTGGCCTCTACTGCCTTCGGTGGCAGAGAATGCCACAGAACTCTCCGGGTGAAAAAGATCTCCCTCATCTCAGTCCTATATGACCTACCCCTTATTCTTAAACTGTGACTCCTGGTTCTGGATTACCCCAACATCGGGAAATTTTTTCCTCCATCCAGCCTGTCCAATCCGCTAAAAAAAACATATGTCTCTGTAAGATGCCCTCTCATCCTTCTAAATTCCAGTGAATATTAGCCCAGTCGATCCATTCTCGATCACCCGTACACCAACACTATCCTCTACACTGGGGACGATTCTTTTAACCAATGTTAGTCTCATCTCAAATTGACTAACCATTAGAACTGAGATGAGGAAACACTTTTTCACTCAGAGAGTTGAGAATTTGTGGAATTCTTTACCTTAGAAGGCAATGGAGGCCGATTCATTGGGTGCATTCAAAATAGAGTGAGATAGAGCTCTTAGGGCTAGAAAAATCAAGGGATATGGGGTGAGGGCAGGAACGGGGCACTGATTGTGGATGATCGTGGCCACGCTTTGTGTACCGCCTCAGTGAGGTCTGTATTTTAGCGGATTACATGCAAAAACAAAGAATTTCACTGTCCCTAGGTACATGTGACAATAATTTAATAATTGAGTTGAATTCAAGTTTGCACATGAGACTCGTAAACAAAATTATAGCGTGCAGGAAGGAACTGCAGATGCCGGTTTAAACCGAAGACAAACTACTGGAGTAACTCAGCGGGACAAGCATCATCTCTGGAGAGAAGGAATGGGTGACGTTTCGGGTCGAGACCCTTCTTCATTACAGTGTCTGGTATTGAAGTGATGTTATTGAGCAGACTAACATCATGAACAATTCACGATATGAAACACTGATGTATTTAATTTAAGAGAATGAAATTTACCCGAAGCTTATATCAAATGACATCCACTGTGTCAGGGCTGTGATTGACGGGACTGGGCTCCGCCTCCCCTCAGCCGGGCCCCGCCCCTTTCATTGATTGTTTCGCGCCCGAAACCCCATTGACCGCGGGTTCAGCAGCAGCCGCGGCGGCGCCACAGCTCCGGGCTCCCCCGGGTCCTAAAGCCCGTCGACACGTTGTTGTCCAGTCTCGCTAACCTTATCTGGTAGCTTGTTTCATATACCCATGACTTTCTGTGTGGAATTGTTGTTCCTGAGGTTCCGATTAAATCTACCACCTCTCACCACAAACCTGTGTCCTCTAGTTCTCGATTCCACTACTCCGGGTAAAAGACTGTGCATTCACCCTATCCATTCGTCTATCCACTACCCCAGTTTGTGCATAGGAAATGGAATATCCGCTCCAAGATCGAGTACGTACAGCAACAAACCCCTTACATTTACACAATGTCCTCGCATATCTTTCAGGAGACCGCAAAGTGTTTTTCCGGCGTAAATCTCTTTGAAGTGCAGCCACGAATTGGCAACTGAAATGCAGGCAGGGAGATACACAACAGAGTTTAAAAGCAAGCTATACAGTGCAACGAATTTGGGTTTATTTCAATTGCAGTATTAGAAGCACCAAGCACATAACTCGAATAATCACAATATTTCTCTTCGGTTCTTATGAATGTTATTGGTTGTACAAATTATCCAACTTCACCAACAGGGTATTAGATGTATCTGTTGTATTAATCTACTGACCTACAATATTGTAAGTGGGTTTGATTTCCATGAACCAACCCTTTTTTACATGTTTTCCTCTCTGATTATCTGCCTCTGTTTCTTCCCTTCTTTCACCCAATCCACCAGGTGAAACTTTAATCGCCGCCCTCAGCCCAAGAGAGAGAAAGAGCCATGAGTTTTTAATTGTTATATATACCGAGGCGGAGTAATTACATTCTTACATGTCCTTAATCTGAGTTTGCATCGAAATCACACTCCTCCTTCAACTGCGAGCCACACAACTTGTCTTCCTTACTCCAATGTTAGTAAAAATCCTCACTCCTCACTCAAGGAATGTTGCTATTCCATCCTCCATAATCTTCCGGATTTGTAATCAGCATTCCCAACTCACAACAAAGTGGGTTGCAAAATCTCTGACTCAGGCATTTTTATCTGAGCCCAGACCTCTGTTGTGCGGGTGGACAAAGCTGAGATAGTCAAGTGGGCTTGGGATGGGTCCGCAGTTGGTCAGGCAGGATCTGCGGAGAGAGGACATGAGTTAGCATTCCGAGTCTCTGGGCGAAATTGCCTCACCCTGTCAGTCCTGCTGCACATAAAAAAAATACTGTTATTGATGTTGTTGGGAATATGAGGTACTGTTCCTCCTGTTTGTGTGTGGCCTCACTCTGCCAACGGAGAAGGCCCAGGCCAGAAAGGTCAACATGGGAAGAGGAGTTAAAATGGTTGGCATCCGACAGCCCTTGGCGAACCGAGTGCAAGTGTCCAGCCAAATGGTCGGCGACTCTGGACTTTCACACGAATGTGCACCAGGCGTCACCAGGAATACAGGATGCAGTAGATGAGGTGACCGTGAACCTCTGTCTCATTCGGAAGGACGGCTGTGATCCCTGGAAGGAGGTGGGTCAGTTCAGTTGTTCAGTTTGGTTTATTGTCACGTGTTCCGAGCTATAGTGAAAAGCTCTTGTTCCGTGCTGTCCAGTCAGCAGAAAATCAAGCCATTTCCCGTGTGTAGAAACACGATAAGGGAAGAATGTTCAGTGCAAAGTAAAGACAGCAACGTCCCATCAAGTACAGTCCGAGGGTCACCAAAGAGATAGATAGTAGTTCAGCACAGCTGTCTGGTTGTGGCAGGAGAATTCAGTTGCCTGATAACAGCTGGGAAGAAATTGTCCCTGAATCTGGAGGTGTGCTTCTTACTAGTGACTTGTACAGTTGTATCAAATCATGTATTTCATACCCTTACGGACCCCAGGAAATGCGCCAAACGCCTTCGTCACCACCCTGCCCATCCCTGGTGCAATTTTCATGGAGCTGTGTGTCTGCATTCCAATGTCTCTCTAGTCTGCTAAAAACAACACAGGGCGTAACTTTTAATGTGTATAATCTGCCCTGGCATGTTTTACCAACTTGCATCACTTTTATCAAAGATAAATAAATTAGCCTTTAATCCGCCCATAGACCCAGTTCATGAAATTCTTGTTCCTTCCCAGATAAATGGATTCACTCTCCAAAATGTCACCATAGAAACGTAGAAATATTGAAACATAGAAAATAGGTGCAGGAGTAGGTCATTCGGCCCTTCGAGCGAGAACCGCCATTTAATTTGATCACATCTGAATATCCAAAATTAGTACCCTGTTCCTGCTTTCTCGCCCATATCCTTTGATTCCGTTAACCCTAAGAGCTATATCTAACTCTCTCTTGAATACACCCAGTGAATTGGCCTCCACTGCCTTCTGTGACAGTGAATTCCACATATGCACAACTCTCCGGGTGAAAAAGCTGTCCCTCATCTCAGTCCTATATGACCTACCCCTTAATTTTAAACTGTGACCCCTGGTTCTGGATTCCCCTAACATCGGGAACATTTTTCCTGCATCCAGCCTGTCCAAACCGCAAAAAAATTATATGTTTCTACAAGATCCCATCTCATCCTTATAAATTCCAGTGAATATTAACCCTGTCGGTCCATTCTCGATAACACGTTCACTAACACTATCCCACATACAAGGGACAATAGTTTTAACCAATGTTAGTCTCATCTCAAACTGACAAGCCATTAGAACTGAGATGAGGACAAACTTTTTCACCCTCGAGAGTTAGGTGAATTTGTGGAATTCTCTACCTCAGAAGGCAATGAAGGCCGATTCACTGGATAGATCTCACTGGATGATCAGCCATGATCACATTGAATGGCGGTGCTGCCTCGAAGGGCCGAATGGCCTAATCCTGCACCTATTTTCTACGTATCTATGTTAGCATGCCACCTACATACACATCCACATCGTTTACGTTTAAAAACATGGTCAACAGTTGAGCCAGCACCGAGCCCTGCGGCAAACCATCTGCCGTCTGTCTCCATTCTGAGGAGCAACCCTCTACAATCGCCCTCGGAATCCGACCTTCAGGCGAATTTTGTATCCCATTGGCTTGTTGAAAGCGTGAAAACGCGCACCACCAGATTCAGGAACTGTTTCTTCCCACAACTGTCATCAGGCAACTGAATCATCCTACCACAACCAGAGAGCAGTGCTGAACTACTATCTACCTCATTGGCAGATCTGCATCATACAACAGTCTGTCTGCCGTCTCGACTTTTTTGTTATATTCAGTGTGTTTTTAAAGTGTGCGTTAATCTTCTCTGGTTTGTTTTCTGGGGGTGGGGGGGGGGGGGGGGGGGGGGCGGGAAGGGTCGGGAGAAACCTTTTTTCAAACTCTTACCTTGCCGGAGATGCGATTATTTTCCGGATCATATCTCCGGTCGCTCTGCGGCCTAACATCATGGAGCAGGCGGCTCTGATTATGATTATGGCTCGATTGTAATCATGCATTGTCTTTCCGCTGATTGGAGTGCACGCAACAAAAGCTTTTCACCCTACCAGATTTTAAAACCAAGCTCTAAAGTCCATACAGTTTGGGGGTTATTTCATTTAAACACTGAAAGCACCAAGGCACGAAATTCGAATAAACAAAACTTTTCTATTAGGTTCTATTATGCCCCTGTCCCACTGAGCGGAACTCGCTGGAGACTTTGCGCCCCACCCAAGGTTTCCCTGCGGTTCCCGGAGGTTTTTGTCAGTCTCCCTACCTGCTTCAACTACCTGCAACCTCCGGCAACCACCTGCAACCTCCTGGAACCGCACGGAAACCTTGGGTGGGGCGCAAAGTTTCCAGAGGTTTCCGTTCAGGTTTCCTAAGTGGGACAGGGACATAGGTTCTTGTGCGTTTTATTGGTCGTGCGAATTGTTACATGAAACAAATCGCATGCTTGTATAACTTCAAAAGAGTAGAACATGGTTTAAACATATGTAGCACGTTAAGAAGGTTAGTACCAATTTCATGCACGCAACCTCATGCATGTTCAGTTCAGTTCGCTGCAGTGCCGCTTTCAACTGATGCCAAGCTGTCTAAATGCTTAAGAAGGAACTGCAGATGCGGGAAAATCGAAGGTAGAGAAAAATGCTGGAGAAACTCAGCGGGTGAGGCAGCATCTATGGAGTGAAGGAATATGTGACGTTTTGGGTCGAGACCTTCAGACTGAAGAAGGGTCTCGACCCGAAACGTCACCTATTTTTGTCTATCTCCCACCTGTCTAAATGTCTGCGCGGCCCAGGGTCCCCAACTGCTGGTAAAACCCGATACTGCATAATCTGCCGATATATTAACCCATTGCCCGTGGAGATGGTGAATCTGGAGCAGAGAGAATGAACAAATTCCGATGCTGGAGGCCGGCATCGACGTGGGAGCAGTGGCGGTGACTGAGACACAGAGAAACGAACAGGAGAGACCGCAAGAGCTACCCGGTTGTCTAACTTGAGTAATACACTGTGCTATTATTTACTTGTTTTTCATCAACTTCATGAGTTAATACAACACTGTTCTTAATAAACAAAACTTAACCTTCTTATTAAGAAGATAATGTAAGTAGCTGATCAATTTCTCAGGATGTAGATGTCGCTACAAGAACAGCATTTATTACAAATCACTAGTTGCCCTCTGAGTAGATTGCTCGGACAATTCCAAGGACATTTGATCTTCAACCACTTTGAGCGAGTTGGATCTTAAACAAAATAAAAGTGTTGCGATCATCGTATTTCAGACCGTTTATTAGTTTCAAGCATTTGAGATGATTAACTGTATTTAAAGTGGGGGAAATACATAAAATTGTGTCCCTGTATTGTGCTGCTGGATTCCTCGTTCGATAAGAAAATCGCTGCCTCGCCACCGCACCCCAACCTCCAGTTGATGCCTCGAGTTCACCAGTTCCTATTGGATTGTGGCCCTTGAGTTAAAGCCGGCTTTATGTTTACTTCCATCCTGATCCCGGGCTGTGAACGGAGATGCGGGCGGCGGGTTCCACCGCCCAACAGGTGGAACGTCTCCTCAGTTACACCTCCTTAGCGCTGGTCCCAGTCCCTTTCTGTCCTGCCTTAGACAATCTCAGGGCAATCTCTCCGCTTTCGTCTATATTCAGGCCGGTTTGATGTCTAACTAACCCCTCCCTCGTGTGAGATTAGTTGGGAGTGGCCAGGACACTGAACACCAAAGATCTTATAGCGGATCTTTGCTGAACACTTGCAGCCAAATAACATTCATTCCCCGAGACGCCTGCGTGCGCAGTGGGAAACACTTTGAACCAGGAAGTGCCGGAATGGCTGCGAAAGACCCGGTCGAGAGTTGGACCGAGGAGGTAGTTTGTTCCATCTGCCAGAATATCTTCACCGATCCGGTTATACTGGAGTGTGGGCACAACTTCTGCCGCTCCTGTATCACACAGAGTTGGGACAGGGAGGGGAGAAACCCCTGCCCGGAATGTAGAGAAGAGTTTACAGGCCGCTCCCTCACGGTGAATCGGGCCTTGGTTAGACTGTCTGAGAAAGCTCGAGCACTGAGCCCGAATCTCACAGCGAAGAAAAGTAAACGTCAGTGCGAGAAACATCAGAAAGAACTGCAGCTGTTTTGTAAAACCGACAAGAAAATGATCAGTTTGATTTGCGCGTCTGCGCAGGAACACACGTCTCACAGCTTCGAGCCGATAGAAGTAGCTGTTGAAATATACAAGGTAAAAACAAATCAATTTTGATCACATAATTGTCTAATCTTTTCTTTATTGTCTGACATTTTTATTCTCTGATCTGAACCCAACCCCAGGATCAGGCGCAATCTTCTTTCGGATCTCTCACAGAAAAAACATCAGAGATCCAGAAAATGGAGCAGAAACAGAAAGAGAGCATTTCTGGAGTTCAGGTGAGGCTTTGTACTATCGATGTAATTATTCTGAGTAGATTTGATCCATGTGATGCGTGTAATAAATGGGCAACTCTATACAGCTCAGTAGTAGAGGACCCAAGCGGTCAAGGACTTTACTCCCTGGAACTCAGTAATCTGAAGATTGGTCTATTGCAGGTGTATAATATCATGAAACAAAATGATAGGGTGAATGCTCAGTCTTTTACCCTTAGTAGGGCGATCGAGAATGTGAGGGCATTGGTTTAAGGTGAGATGGAAAGGATGTAATACAAACAAGAAGGGCAACTTTTGTAGTGGGTATATGGAACGAGCTGCCGGAGGAGGTAGTTGAGTCAGGTACCATAACAACATCTAAAATATATTTGAACAAGTTCATGGAGAGAAAAGTTTTAGAACTATCTGGGCCAAATGCAGACAGGTGGAAATAGCGCAGTTGGGGCATCTTGGTCAGTATCTAACAGCTATTGAGGGAGTGCAGCATTGATTCTTGCTATTGAGGGCATGCAGCGGAGGTTCACAAGGTTAATTCCCATGATGGCGGGACTATATGCTGAGAGAATGGAGCGGCTGGGCTTGTACACTCTGGGATTTAGAAGGATGAGAGGGAATCTTATTGAAACATATAAGACTATTAAGGGTTTGGACACGCTAGAGGCAGAAAACATGTTCCTGATGTCGGGGGAGTCCAGAACCGGGGGCCACAATTTAATCATAAGAGGTAAGCCATTTAGAACGGAGATAAGGAAACACTTTCTCACACAGAGAGTTGTGAGTCTGTGGAATTCTCTGCCTCAGAGAGGTGGAGGCGGGTTTTCTGTATACTTTCAAGAGAGAGCTAGATAGGGCTCTTAAAGATAACGGAGTCAGAGGATATGGGGAGAAGGCAGGAACGGGGAACTGATTGTGGATGATCAGCCATGATCACGTTGAAGGGCGGTGCTGGCTCAAAGGGCAGTGAACCTTCTTTGTACTCCCTCTATGGCAAGAATGTCTTTCCTCAGATTAGGAGACCAAAACTGGACGCAATAGACACACACAGACTCATACACACACACACACACAGACTCATTCACACATACACACACAGACTCATTCACACACATACATACACACACAGACTCATATACACACACACACACACAGACTCATTCCAACATACACACACACACATACATACACACACACACACACACTAATTTACACACACACTCATTCACACACACACATTCACACACAGACTCATTCACACACACACACACACACACACACACACTCATTCACACACACACAGACTCATTCACACACAGACTCATTCACACACACACACACACACAGACTCATACATACACACACACATACACACACGCACACACACACACAGTGAAGCCACACACACACACACACACACCCAATACAAGTAACTTCAGAACTTGTTGAATATACAGTGTGTAAAACAAATCTTTAAAGCCTGCTGTACAGACTGCTGCTGAAGCAAAATCATGCTTTAAATAACATCCAACAAACACACTCACCATAGACAGATCAGTCAGCTCCTGAATTATTAAACGGCACCGGCACTCGGCGCCATCTTGACGTCACCCTCTCACTGCTTTCCACAAACAGGAAATGACACACGTTTCAGCGGATGCACTTCGTCCGTTGAAAAGCACTTTAAAAAAGCTAAGCAATTGGGGAAAAAACACCGTACAAGCCGACAAACACATCCGTCCGCTGAAAAGCACTTAAAAAAAAGCCAATTTAGGGCAAAACCACTCAGCAAGCAAGCCAACAAAAGACATTCAGTGTGCTAAAAGCACTTAAAAAAAAAAAGCCAATTAGGGCCAAAACACTTAGCAAGCTCACAAAACACATTTGCTGAAAATCACATCCCGGGGGCTCACCGTGGATTAGACGTGTGTTAATTATTATTCGCAGATCAGAGAGCCGTGACCCTCTGGCTTCCTGGGTCTGGCAGAGACTGAGTGAGGCACAACACTTCCGGGTTTTATAGTTCCTACCCCCTGCCGCCAGCAGGGGCAGCAGAGAGAATAGCAATTAAAAAATAAAAACATTAATAACTCTCTGATTTTTCATCGACGGGAAAATTCCTCCGGTCCAGGAAAGCGGAGGGGGGCTCTGAGCGAGGTAGCCAAAAAATGACGGCCGTAGGTGGCGGCTTTCTCTCGGAAATCACAGCACAGCGAGCCAAAAGCGGTCAAGATCAGACTTTTAGTAATATAGATAATTGTGTTTAATACATCCGAGAATTCAAAGTTTTAGGTTGCCTAATAGCTTGGTTTCCACAGTACAGCTTGAAAGTGCCCTGTCCTATATTATGTTGTCCAGCATGTCGTCCAGTGTATTTTAAATCTGTGGTACAGATCTGCACTAGTTAACTCATTCTAACAGCCCCATAGTAGAAGTATCCACATTGCGGGGTTGGAAACTGGAAGAATCCTGAGCTAATTACCGTCCGCAGTGCCCACGGCTGAAGCCTCGCGTGTGCGTGTGCGTGTGCGTGTGTGTGTGTGTGTGTGTGTGAGTGTGTGCGTACGCAGCGGCCGCCAAGAAAATGCATCCCCCCATGTTTTGATAGCGGTTTACGCCCCTGGATGCAGGGACTTGAATTGGGGAAATGGAAATGATGTGCTTGTACATTACTTTCACCAAATATTTCTGAATTATTAAGACAAACTCTTAAATTACCACGGTAATTACAGCTATGGATTAAATTGAGGTAAATGGGATTAGTGTAGATACGTACAGAGCCCAGCATGGACATGTTGGGCCGAAGGACCTATTTCTGCGCTACATGGCTCGACATTGACCAGCCAAATGTCACCTTCCATGTCATGAGGAAACACAACAGAGTGACACAATATATTAATTCTCATCTTTCATCTGACAGAAACAGTCACACAACCTTCAGTCACAGGTCACATCCCAGTTTGTTGAACTGCACCAGATTCTCACTGAGAAAGGGCAGCGCTTACTCAGAGATATCCGGGAAGAGGAGAAGAAGATTGTAAAAACAATGGAGAAAAATCTTCAGGAGATTCAAGAATATTTAAAATCCATTCAGGAGGATCTCTCAAAGTTACAGGAACACACAGACCACAAGGATGGCATGATATTTCTGAAGGTGAGGGGTTACACTACAGTTTGGTGAAGTGAAAATGCACAGTCATAAAATGGTGGGTTTCTGAAATAAATGTAGCATTTACCAGTAATTCAGAACTGGGTGAATGTTCCGTCTGTTCCATCTACTCACCACATCCGATAATAATTCCTCAAATTCCAGGAATCCACGTGTATTTATTCCATATTTATCTGCAATATTGCCTTCAGTCTGACCTGTGAGTTCTGTTTACTGCATTTCTTATGGAATTCATTAAAGGCCACCTTACATTTCAGCTTAGGTTTTTGGTCTCCCCAAAAGTAGTGATAATATTTCTAACCCCCACCCATTTAAATCCGCCATTGGTCTTAAAATGCTCAATCGAATTATCTCTGACATCTTCTTCAGATATAATCCCACAACCTGCCCGCTGTTACAAGTAAGTTAAATACTCTCAATTATTTTCATCGACATTCCTATGATTTTTATGGAGCAATTTTGTGAAAAAGCAGCTGTCAGGATCAAGATGATCCATCTCGATCAATTAAGATTTGTGTTTTTGTTTATTTCAGGAGGAAGTTGGTCGCAAGAGGAGGTACGACATGTTTTTGACTGCAACAATGTATGTTTTAATAGAACGGCTGAACAATTTGCGAATGCTCAGTGAATAAATAGCTGTTAAATATTTGCAGGGTTAGTGATGAAGCCAAACTAATGTCGGTGGAAGATGGTGCGTTACCGATTGAAAAGTTTGATCGCACCTTTTTCTACAACATGGCATTGAGAGAAACATCTGATATCATCAAACGAGGTAAAACTAATACCTTTTCCATTGTTCTTTTTAAAGACATCTTTATGTATCTCTGGAATTCTCTGCCACAGAATGTAGTTGAGGCCAGTTCATTGGCTATATTTAAGAGGGAGTTAGATGTGGGCCTTGTGGCTAAAGGGATCAGGGGGTATGGAGAGAAGGCAGGTACGGGATACTGAGTTGGATGATCAGCCATGATCATATTGAATGGCGGTGCAGGCTCGAAGGTCCGAATGGCCTACTCCTGCACCTATTTTCTATGTTTCCATGTAATACTTAGACGTGAAGATCGATACTATTAATGGACTCTGGGGGAAGCATCGCAGACTCAAAACGAAGTTAGTTTGCGCTTGAATAAATCCTTTTTCCTGGGAGAATGGGAGTTGGTGTGGCTGCATTTTTCCAAAATTTAAGTAAGAGTTTTTTTGCCGTTATTAAGCCACAGTTAAGAAGAGATTTTTGAGACGTCGTAAGTACAATAATGTAGTACATAAGTATCTAATACATAATGAGATAATACAGTTCATGTACAACTTTTTTCAAATTTAGCAGAATAGAACAGAAAATGAGAGTAGTCAAGATTATTCAGTCTAGTTTTCGAGTAAAATCATGCTTGACTAATCTTCTGGAATTTTTTGAGGATGTGACAATTAAAATGGATGAAGGGGTGCCAGTGGGTGTAATGTATCTAGACTTTCAGAAAGCCTTTGATAAGGTCCCGCACGGGAGACTGGAGACTAAAATGAGAGCACATGGTATTGGGTGTAGGGTGTTGACATGGATAGAAAATTGGTTGGCAGACCGGAAGCAAAGAGTAGGAGTGAACGGGTCCTTTTCAGAATGGCAGGCAGTGGCGAGTGGAGTGCCGCAAGGCTCGGTGTTGGGGCCGCAACTGTTTACCATATATATTAATGATTTGGAAGAGGGAATTAGGAGCAACACCAGCAAGTTTGCGGATGACACAAAGCTGGGTGGCAGTGTGAACTGTGAAGAGGAAGTTAGGAGGTTGCAGGGTGACCTAGACAGGTTGAGTGAGTGGGCAGATGCGTGGCAGATGCAGTATAATATAGATAAATGTGAGGTTATCCACTTTGGCGGCAGAAACAAGGGGGAAGATTATTATCTCATTGGGGTTATGTTAGGTATGGGGGAGGTACAGCGAGACCTGGGTGTCCTTGTACACAGGTGACTGAAAGTTGGTGTGCAGGTACAGCAGGCAGTGAAGAAAGCTAATGGAATGTTGGCCTTAATAACAAGAGGATTTCAGTATAGGAGTAAAGAGGTTCTTCTGCAGTTGTATAGGGCTCTGGTGAGACCACATCTAGAGCATTGCGAACAGTTTTGGTCTCTTAATTTGAGAAAGGACATCCTTGTGATTGAGGCAGTAGGTTCACGAGATTGATCCCTGGGATGGCGGGATCTGTCATATGAGGAAAGATTGAAAAGACTAGGCTTGTATTCACTGGAGTTTAGAAGGATGAGGGGGATCTTATAGAAACATATAAAATTATAAAAGGACTGGACAAGCTAGATGCCGGAAAAATGTTCTCAATATTAAGCGAGTCCAGAACCAGGGGCCACAGTCTTAGAATAAAGGGGAGGTCATTTAAGACTGAGGTGAGAAAAAACTTTTTCACCCAGAGAGTTGTGAATTTATGGAATTCCCTGCCATAGAGGGCAGTGGAGGGCAAATCACTGGATGGATTTAAGAGAGTGTTAGATAGAGCTCTAGGGGCTAGTGGAGTCAAGGGATATGGGGAGAAGGCAGGCACGGGTTATTGATTGGGGACGATCAGCCATGATCACAATGAATGGCGGGCTCGAAGGGCCAAATCGCCTCCTCCTGCACCTATTTTCTATGTTTCTATGACAGACTTTCTCGCTATGTACATTACCCATTCTCTGCAAACTTAGTAGTCACACTTGCTACATTCACATCCAAGGTATGAAACCATAAAATCGACAGCAAATGTTGCAACACAGATCTCTGCTACACACCACCAGTCACAGACCTCCAAGCAGAAAAATCATCCTTCTACCACTACCTTCTACCTCCAAACACAAAGACAATTTTGTATCCATTTCACCAGCTCGCTTGTATCCCACCTGCCTTCGCTATCTGGACCAGCCTTACATTCAGAACATTATCAATTCCCTCAGTGAAGATCATATATTGGTTCACAGTGAGATCCGCGTGTTCTTGGTTGTACAGACGCATCAAATCCAAGCGTAAATCTCCGCTCTTCCAGCGACCCTACAACCACAAGTCTCCACACATCCTATACAACTACCGATTAGTCAACTTGAGCTCCACATGGTCCGAGTCACCCCTCCCTCTGTCTCACCCTCCACTCAGGAAAGCAAGTAAACAGTAGCAGATTACCTCGCCCGTCTAGTCCACTCCTGTTCAGTATGACCACGGCAACTCCACCCCACATCTCTACATTCTCTTTAACGACCTCTAATTACCACTCACACCCGTCTCCTCATCATCCAATCTGTCCCTCCCTCGCCATCTACTGGCAAGGTATTTGAATGTCTGCCTTATTCCTCCATCCCCACCCACAATGTCTCGTTCATCCTCACTTTCCGCATTCGTTTTCCCCATCCGCACGGACCACCCTCTCTCGTTGCCGATAACCCACAAAATTCCCCCTCTTCTGCCCGGTTAAAAACTCCTGTTGTCCATCTGATGTTGTTGTGGGTGAAACCCCGGACAAGGTGTCAGTTGTCCGCCCGCCTGTGCCTAAGGCCGAGCGGCTTCTCCCCAAGTCCCGGGGCCGCGCTGCCCAAGTCTCCCCCCGACCGACCCCCGGGGACTCTCTGATTCTCTGCTTCTCCCCCCAGTCTCCGTCACCCTGGATGTGGAAACAGCGCATCCGCTGCTCGAGGTGTCTGAGGATCGGAAGAGGGTGAGACTGACTGGGACACAGAGGAGTCTCCCTGACACGGGGAAGAGGTTTACAATCTGGCCGTGTGTGCTGGGATCGGAGGGATTCACATCAGGGAGACATTACTGGGAGGTGGAGGTGGCGGGAAGTCGGGGCTGGAGTCTGGGAATCGCCGCAGAATCTGTGGAGAGAGGACGGGTCACACCGACCCCGGAGACTGGAGTTTGGAGCATCAGGCGGTGGTTTGACGAGTTTAATGCAGTCACCTCCCCTCCACTCCATCTCTTCGCCCGTCCCATCCCCGAGAGGGTGGGAGTTTATCTCAGTTACGAGTCCGGGACAGTTTCATTTTACGACGCGGACACCAAGTACCATCTCCACACCTTCACTGGGAATAAATTCACGGTTAAACTTTATCCTTTCTTCGGGCCTTGGGATGAAGACCAGTGGCTGAGAATCTGCTCCGGTTCCGCTCCGGGTGTGTAAAAGGGTTGGGTCCCGGGACCAGCGTCAGGAGCGAGGCTCAGCCAGGGGCTTTGGGGCAGACTATGTAGGCATGAGAGGGGAGCTGGCCAAAGTAGACTGGAAAGGGATGCTAGCAGGAATGACGGTGGAACAGCAATGGCAGGAATTTCTGGGCATAATCTGGAAGACGCAGGATCATTTCATTCCAAAAAGAAAGAAAGATTCTAAGGGTAGTAGGAGGCAACCGTGACTGACAAGAGAAGTTAGGGATAGAATAAAACTAAAAGAAAAGATGTATAACACAGCAAAGAGTAGCCGGAAGCGAGAGGATTGGGAAACTTTCATAGGACAACAGAAGGAAACAAAACGGGCAATAGGGGCTGAAAAGATGAAGTACGAGGGGAAGCTGGCCAGCAATATAAAGAAGGACAGTAAAAGCTTCTTTAGATATGTTAAGGTAAAAAGAGTAGCAAAGTCAAATGTGGGTCCCTTGAAGGCAGACACGGGTGAAATTATTATGGGCAACAAGGAAATGGCAGAGAGTTGAATAGGTACTTCGGATCTGTCTTCACTAAGGAAGACACAAACAATCTCCCAGATGTACTGGAGGACAGAGGATGTAAGGGGGTAGAGGAACTGAAAGAAAATTTAATTAGGCCAAAAATAGTATTGAGTCGGCTAATGGGACTGAAGGATGATAAATCCCCTGGACCTGATGGTCTGCATCCCAGGGTCCTCAGGGAGGTGGCTCTAGAAATAGTGGACACATTGGTGATCATTTTCCAATGTTCAATAGATTCAGGATCAGTTCCTGTAGATTGGAGGATAGCTAATGTTATCCCACTTTTCAAGAAAGGAGTGAGAGAGAAAACGGGGAATTACAGACCAGTTAGCCTGACTTCGGTGGTGGGAAAGATGCTCGTCAATTATTAAAGAGGTAATAATGGGGCATTTGGATAGCAGTAAAAGGATTAGTCCGTCAACATGGATTTATGAAAGGGAAATCATGCTATTTTAAAAATTAGAAGTACAATAATGTAGTACATAAGTATCTAATACATAATGAGATAATACAACTTCTTTTTTTCAAATTTAGCAGAATAGAACAGAAAATGAGAGTAGTCAAGATAGAGGAGAGAAGAATATCATAAGCTGTAGTGTTAGTTCGTGAGATGGTAAAGAAAACCCAAAGAAGAGGTAGAAGGAGATACAGTAGAAAAAAGAGAAAAAAAAAAAGACAGAGAGAAAGGAAATAAAAATATAGAGATTGAAAGAGATATACCTATTTAATATCTTTATCCACCGCTCACCCGGTTCTGAAACGTTTAATTTCTAAGGTTGTGTTGCACCGTCTGCTTGTAAAAAGTCGATAAAAGAAGACCAAATCATTAACAATTAGTATGTTTTGCCTATCAGGAGGGGTCTCATTTCTTCAAGATGTAACATTTCAGACATATTTGTTATCCACATTTTGAGAGTTGGTGTGGCTGCATTTTTCCAAAATTTAAGTATGAGTTTTTTTGCCGTTATTAAGCCAAAGTTAAGAAGAGATTTTTGAGACGTCTTTAGTTTACAACCGTCTTCCATTGATCCGAAGATAATCAGTTCTATATCGGGGTTCAGTTTTGTGTTAAATAGTTTTGTAAAAGTTCCAAAAATGTCATTCCAGAATTTATGCAGTTTTGTACAGGAGACAAAAGAGTGTGTTATAGTGGCGTTTTGAGACGCACATTTGTCACAGATGGGAGAGACATTTGGAAACATTTTATTCAGTCTAGTTTTCGAGTAAAATCATGCTTGACTAAACTTCTGGAATTTTTTGAGGATGTGACAATTAAAATGGATGAAGGGGTGCCAGTGGATGTAGTGTATCTAGACTTTCAGAAAGCCTTTGTTAAGATACGGGAGACTGGTGACTAAAATGAGAGCACATGGTATTGGGTGTAGGGTGTTGACATGGATAGAAAATTGGTTGGCAGACCGGATGCAAAGTGTAGGAGTGAACGGGCCCTTTTCAGAATAGCAGGCAGTGGCGAGTGGAGTGCCGCAAGGCTCGGTGTTGGGGCCGCAACTGTTTACCATATATATTAATGATTTGGAAGAGGGAATTAGGAGCAACACGAGCAAGTTTGCAGATGACACAAAGCTGGGTGGCAGTGTGAACTGTGAAGAGGATGTTAGGAGGTTGCAGGGTGACCTAGACAGGTTGAGTGAGTGGGCAGATGCGTGGCAGATGTTGTATAAAATAGGTAAATGTGAGGTTATCCACTTTGGCGGCAAAAACAAGGAGGCACATTATTATCTCAATGTGGTTAGATTTGGTATGGGGAAGGTACAGCCAGGCCTGGGTGTCCTTGTACTGAAAGTTGGCGTGCAGGTACAGCAGGCAGTGAAGAAGTCTAATGGAATGTTGGCCTTCATAACAAGAGGATTTCAGTATAGGAGTAAAGAGGTTCTTCTGCAGTTGTATAGGGCTCTGGTGAGACCACATCTAGAGTATTGTGTACAGTTTTGGTCTCCTAATTTGAGGAAGGACATCCTTGTGATTGAGGCAGTGCAGCGTAGGTTCACGAGATTGATCCCTGGGATGGCGGGACTGTCATATGAGGAAAGATTGAAAAGACTAGGCTTGTATTCACTGGAGTTTAGAAGGATGAGGGGGTTCTTATAGAAACATATAAAATTATAAAAGGACTGGACAAGCTAGATGCAGGAAAAATGTTCTCAATGTTGGGCGAGTCCAGAACCAGGGGCCACTGTCTTAGAATTAAAGGGGAGGTCATTTAAGACTGAGGTGAGAAAAAACTTTTTCACCCAGAGAGTTGTGAATTTATGGAATTCCCTGCCACAGAGGGAAGTGGAGACCAAATCATTGGATGGATTTAAGAGAGTGTTAGATAGAGCTCTAGGGGCTAGTGGAGTCAAGGGATATGGGGAGAAGGCAGGCACGGGTTATTGATTGGGGACGATCAGCCATGATCACAATGAATGGCGGTGCTGGCTCGAAGGGCCAAATCGCCTCCTCCTGCACCTATTTTCTATGTTTCTATGACAGACTTTCTCGCTATGTACATTACCCATTCTCTGCAAACTTAGTAGTCACACTTGCTACATTCACATCCAAGGTATGAAACCATAAAATCGACAGCAAATGTTGCAACACAGATCTCTGCTACACACCACCAGTCACAGACCTCCAAGCAGAAAAATCATCCTTCTACCACTACCTTCTACCTCCAAACACAAAGACAATTTTGTATCCATTTCACCAGCTCGCTTGGATCCCACCTGCCTTCGCTATCTGGACCAGCCTTACATGCAGAACATTATTAATTCCCTCAGTGAAGATCATATATTGGTTCACAGTGAGATCCGCGTGTTCTTGGTTGTACAGACGCATCAAATCCACGCGTAAATCTCCGCTCTTCCAGCGACCCTACAACCACAAAACTCCACACATCCTATACAACTACCGATTAGTCAACTTCTGCTCAACATGGTTCGAGTCACCCCTCCCTCTGTCTCATCCTCCACGCAGGAAAGCAAGTAAACAGTAGCAGATTACCTCGCCCGTCTAGTCCACTCCTGTTCAGTATGACCACGGCAACTCCACCCCACATCTCTACATTCTCTTTAACGACCTCTAATTACCACACACACCCGTCTCCTCATCATCCAATCTGTCCCTCCCTCGCCATCTACTGGCAAGGTATTTGAATGCCTGCCTTATTTCTCCATCCCCACCCACAATGTCTCGTTCATCCTCACTTTCCGCATTCGTTTTCCCCATCCGCACGGACCACCCTCTCCTGTTGCCGATAACCCGCGGAATTTCCCCTCTCCTGCCCGGTTAAAAACTCCTGTTGTCCATCCGATGTTTATGTGGGGCCAACCCCGGACAAGGTGTCAGTTGTCCGCCCGCTTGTGCCTAAGGCCGAGCGGCTTCTACCCCGGTCCCGGGGCCGCGCTGCCCGAGTCCCCCCCCCTGACCGACCCCCGGGGACTCTCTGATTCTCTGCTTCTCCCCCCAGTCTCCGTCACCCTGGATGTGGAAACAGCGCATCCGCAGCTCGAGGTGTCTGAGGATCGGAAGAGGGTGAGATGGACTCGGAGGAGTCTCCCTGACACCGGGAAGAGGTTTACAATCTGGCCATGTGTGCTGGGATCGGAGGGATTCACATCGGGGAGACATTATTGGGAGATGGAGATGGCGGGGAGTCAGTTGTGGAGTCTGGGAGTCGCCGCAGATGCTGTGGAGAAAGGACGAGTCACACCGACCCTGGAGCCTGGAGCATCAAGCGGTGGTTTGACGAGTTTAATGCAGTCACCTCCCCTCCACTCCATCTCTTCGCCCGTCCCATCCCCGGGAGGGTGGGAGTTTATCTCAGTTCCGAGTCCGGGACAGTTTCATTTTACGACGCGGACACCAAGTCCCATCTCCACACCTTCACTGGGAATAAATTCACAGAGAAACTTTATCCTCTCTTCGGGCCTTGGGATGAAAACCAGTGGCTGAGAATCTGCTCCGGTTCCGCTCCGGGTGTGTAAAAGGGTCGGGTCCCGGGACCGGCGTCAGGAGCGGGGCTCAGCCAGGGGCTGTGGGGCAGAAACCCAGTGGACAACAGGTCGGCGCTGAACGGCTCCCATTTAATTCCCAAATTCCGCGTCGTGAAACCCCAGTGAGCGCGGAAATAAAACCAGGGGGAATGTGGGAAGATGAAAGGTTTGAAGGTGGATAAGTCACCTGCACCGGATGGACTGCACCCCAGGGTTCTGAAAGAGGTGGCTTTAGCGACTGGAGGCATTAGTGCCGATCTTTCAAATATCACTGGAGTCAGGAGTGGTTCCGGACAATTGGAAAATTGTAAATATTACTTCGCTGTTCGAGAAGGGAGCAAAGGAAAATAGTGCACTTATGACCCCCCCCCCTCCCCCACCATCATGTGCCTCAAGGAGAATCTGCGTCAAGTGACCCATCCCCCCCCCCACCATGTGCCTCAAGGAGAATCTGCGTCAAGTGACCCATCGCCCCCCCCCCCCCCACCATGTGCCTCAAGGAGAATCTGCGTCAAGTGACCCATCCCCCCCCCAACTCTTACCTGTCTAACTGTTTCTTAAACAATGGGATAGTCCCAGCCTCAACTACCTCATCCTGCTGCTTGTTCCATACACCCACATGTTTGAAAAAGTTACCCCTCAGATTCCTATTAAATCTTTTCCCCTTCACCTTGAACCAATGTCCTCTAGTCCTCGATTCCCCTACTCTGGTCATGAGATTCTGTGCATCTACCCAATCTATTCCTCTATATAATTTTATACACCTCTATTTGATCACCGCTCATCCTCCTGCGCTCCAAGGAATAGAGGCCCAGCCTCCTCAACCACTCCCTGTAGCTCACACCTTCTAGTCCTGGCAACATCCTCGTAAATCTTCCCTGAACCCTTTCAAGCTTGACAACATATTTCCTTTAACATGGTGCCCGGAACTGAACACAATATTCTAAATGTGGTCTCACCAACGTCTGATACAACTGCAACATGGCCTCCCAACTTCCATCCTCAATACTCTGACTGATGAAGGCCAATGTGCCAAAAGCCTTACAACACTCCCCAGAGGACTACCGTTCACTGTGTAGGTCCTGCCCGTGTTCGAAGTCACAAAATGCAACACCTCATTACAACATCGCAGGCTCGCACATCACCCGCTGTAGCTCCGCTCACGCTTGTAACTCTTCACCTTTGACGTTTAAAAAGTTTTTTTTTAAAACAGTGGCCGAGTTCTCTCCGAGTCTCCGCGTCACGGTACAAAGATCTCTTCAGGCAGTAGATACAAGGCTCTGTGGATGCTGGTTTTACAAAAGAAAAAAGACACACAAAGTGCTGGAGTAACTCAGTGGGTCAGGCAGCATCTGTGGAGAACATGGATAGGTGACGTTTCACAGAGTGCAGGAGTAACTCAGCGGGTCAGGCAGCACTGTGGAGAAGGTACAAAAAAGGCTGGAGAAACTCAGCGGGTGCAGCAGCATCTATGGAGCGAAGGAAATAGGCAACGTTTCGGGCCGAAACCCTTCTTCAGACTGACAGGGGGTGGGGGGGGGGGGGGGGGGGGGGGAGAAGGAAAAGGGGAGGAGGAGGAGCCCGAGGGCGGGGGGATGGGAGGAGACAGCTCGAGGGTTAAGGAAGGGGAGGAGACAGCAAGGGCTAGCAAAACTGGGAGAATTCAATGTTCATGCCCCCAGGATGCAGACTCCCCAGGCGGAATATGAGGTGCTGTTCCTCCAATTTCCGGTGTTGATCCCTCTGGCAATGGAGGAGACCCAGGACAGAGAGGTCGGATTGGGAATGGGAGGGGGAGTTGAAGTGCTGAGCCACCGGGAGTTCAGGTAGGTTATTGCGGACTGAGCGGAGGTGTTCGGCGAAACGATCGCCCAACCTCCGCTTGGACTCACCGATGTAAATCAGCTGACATCTAGAGCAGCGGATGCAGTAGATGAGGTTGGAGGAGATGCAGGTGAACATTTGTCGCACCTGGAACGACTGCTTGGGTCCTTGAATGGAGTCGAGGGGGGAGGTGAAGGGACAGGTGTTGTATTTCTTGCGGTTGCAACGGAAAGTGCCCGGGGAGGGGGTGGTACGGGAGGGAAGGGAAGAATTGACAAGGGAGTTGCGGAGGGAGCGGTCTTTGTGGAAGGCAGACATAGGGGGGGATGGGAAGATGTGGCGAGTGGTGGGGTCACGTTGGAAGTGGCGGAGGATTATGTGTTGTATTTGCCGGCTGGTGGGGTGAAAGGTGAGGACTAGGGGGACTCTGCCCTTGTTGCGAGTGCGGGGATGGGGAGAGAGAGCAGTGTTGCGGGGTATGGATGAGACCCTGGTGCGAGCCTCATCTATGGTGGCGGAGGGGAATCCCCGTTCCCTGAAGAACGAGGACATTTCCGATGCCCTGGTGTGGAACGTCTCATCCTGGGAGCAGATGCGGCGTAGGCGGAGGAATTGGGAGTAGGGGATGGAGTCTTTACAGGGGGCAGGGTGGGAAGACGTGTAGTCCAGATAGCCATGTGAGTCAGTTGGTTTGTAGTGTATGTCGGTCAGAAGTCTGTCCCCTGCGATGGAGATGGTGAGGTCAAGGAATGGTAGGGAAATGTCGGAAATGGTCCAGGTGTATTGGAGTGCCGGATGGAAGTTGGTGGTGAAGTGGATGAAGTCAGTCAGTTGTGTGTGGGTGCAGGAGGTGGCCCCAAAGTAGTCGTCAATGTAACGGAGGTAGAGGTCGGGGATGGGGCCCTGGTACGCCTCGAACAAGGATTGTTCAACGTACCCGACAAAGAGGCAGGCGTAGCTGGGGCCCATGTGTGTGCCCATAGCTACGCCTTGTGTTTGGAGGAAATGGGAGGAGTCAAACGTAAAGTTGTTGAGGGTGAGGACCAACTCCGCTAGGCGGAGGAGGGTGTCAGTGGCTGGGTATAGTTTGCACTGTGGAGAACATGGATAGGTGATGTTTCAGAGTGCTGGAGTAACTCAGCGGATCAGGCAGCATCTGTGGAGAACATGGATAGGTGACGTTTCAGAGTGCGGGAGTAACTCAGCGGGTCAGGCAGCATCTGTGGAGAACATGGATAGGTGACGTTTCGGGTCCGAACGCTTCTTCAGACTGCTTATGGTGAAGAGGGGGGGGGGGGTGAAGCTGGAAGAGAAGAGGGGCAGGACAAAATCCGGAGAGTGATAGGTGGATAAGGGTGAGGACGGAAGTTGGTAGGCTGACAGGTCACAGACAAAGACCAGAGATGAAAAGACAGAAGGTGTGAAACAAGAAGATAATTTTCTCCTCTTCTCTTCATGTTACAACTTTTGTCTTTTCATGCAGGAACAAGGAACTGCAGAGGCTGGTTGATACAGAAAAGGACACAAAGTGCTGGAGTAACTTAGCGGGGCATGCAGCATCTGTGGGGAACATAGATATCCATGTTCTCCAGAGTTGCTGCCTGACCCGCTGAGTTACTTTGTGCCTTTTCATGTTTAGTTTACAGTTTCAGAGACACAGCACAGAAACAGGCCTTTCGGCCCATCGTGTCCGTGCCGATTACCCTACACAAGTTCCATCCCACACACTAGGGACAATTTGCAATTTTACCAAAACCCACAAACCTGTACGGAGGAAACCGGAGCACCCGGAGAAACCCCACTCGGTCACTGAGAGGACATGCAAACTCCGTAACTGACAGCACTTGTGTCTTTGGCGCTGTGAGGCAGCATCAATACCCGCTGCGCCACTGTGCCGCCACATGTTTAGGCTCTTTGGCCCAACGTGTCCAAGCCGACCAGCGATCACCCAGTCACACACTCGTTATCTGTTATCCCACTTTCCCATCTACTTCGAACACAATTTACAGAGGGCCAATTAACCTACTCGTCTTTGGGGCGTGGAGGAAAACCGGAGCACCTGGAGAAAACCCACGCAGTCCCGGGGAGAACATACAAGCTCTGTACAGACAGCACCCGAGGTCAGGATGGAAGCCGGGTCTCTGTGGGGCGTGGGGAGCGGTGGTGGCTCGCTGCTGCTGCCCGACTCTGGAGCTCGGAGGCTCCAGCAACGCAGCTTCTGTGGACTGTCGGGATATCGGGAGCTTGCGGGTCCGGGTGGAGACCGCTTTCCGGAGCTCCCGCAACGCGACTTCTCCAGCCTGTGTCGCGGGGTTGGAATGACCCGGAGCGGGGCCGTACATCGCCCAGCGCGGCTTTAATGGCCGCGGGACATTCCAGCGCCCGCCGGGGGCTCCAACGTTGTGACATTTAAACCAGGAGAGGGGCCATACATCGCCCGGCGCGGCCTAAAATGGCCGTGGGACTTAACATCGCCCACCTGGGGCTTCGACATCGGGAGAAAAATGGAGAACAGGGGAGAGAAAAGACTTTGCCTTCCATCACAGTGAGGAGGAGATTCACTGTGATGGATGTTTCTGTAAATTGAATTGTGTGTATGTCTGTAGGAATTGTCTTTGTTTGTAACGCAGTTTCGTTTGAGCCTCACTGAGGTTCAAATGACATGTAATAAATATTGTATTGTATTGTGTATATTGTGAGGCAGCAACTCTACCCGCTGCGCCACTGGGCTGTGGTGTGGGCCAGCTGACCGCTACCGGGGGTCCCGGGTACAGGGCAGGGGTGGGTGGGGGGGGTGGGTGGGGGGGGGGGGGGGGGGTGGGGGGGGTGGGGGGGGGAGCTGTGGGCGGGGTTACTTGTTGAAGCGAGTGAGGGCTGAGGGAGGGAGGGAGGGGGTGGGAGCCTCCATCTTCTGCTGCTTCTGCATCTTCACCTTCTGCTCCACTCTCCTCCGCAACCCCGTCCTGTGGACGGAGCGGCCCGTTAGACGTTAACCCCTGACCCCCGGGGGAGGGGGACACGGTGACCTCCACAATCCCCTCACCCTCTTCTCCCCACTCACCCTCCCTCTCCTTCCCCCTCCCACTCCTACCCCTCCCCCTTTGCCCCACCCCATCTCCTTCTCATCCTCCCTATCTCCTCCTTATCCCCTCTACCCTCCATTCCCCCCCATCTCCCACTCTCTCCCTCTTCCTCCTCATCCCCTCCCCCTCACCCTGCTCCCTCTTCCTCACCCTCCATCTCCCTCTCTCTCCTTCATCCTCATCTCCCTCTCTCCTCCTCATCCTCTCTACAGTCTCCCCCCTTCGTCACCCCTCCCCCTCCACCCCATCTCTCCCTCGTCATATCCTCCTTCCCCCTCCCTCTCTCTCCCTCTCTCCTCATCCGCTCTCACCCCCCCCCCCCATCTCCATCTCTCTCCCTCTTCCTCCTCACTCCCTCTCTACCTCCCTCGCACTTCCCCTCCCTCGCCCTCCAGTCCCCGCTGGTCACCAGCTTCTTCCTGCGCTCCAGGTTTCCGCTCGAGCTGCGGCCCTTCATCTGCCGCCTGGGCTCAGGGCCGGATTTAGATGAAGAGAGGCCCTAAGCTATTTCACTTGTGAGGCCCCCCCCCCCCCCATCCCCCACCCCCACCCCCACACTAGAGGACCATGACTACCCGACAGTGCCAGTGTGACACTTTTAGATCCTACTGTATGTTGTCATTAAACAGTTGGTTTTAAAATACATATTGGATTCACCGCGGAGCGGGCGATGCCTTACCTGGATTGCCGTTTGAAGCTCTGGAATGTTGGGCCTGCTGCTTGAACATTATTGAGCTGTGGTTTGCGGAGCTCCCAGCCTCGGGCCGCACTGTTTTCAACATCGTGGAGCCCTGGGAACCCTTTGCCGAGAGCCGCCAGCGTGAATCTCCGCCCTGCTCAGCCTGTGGACGTCGGGAACCGCGGTCTCCGGTAGGAAGTGGCCAATTCGGAAGTCCAAGCCACTGAGAATGTTCTCCCGTTCCGATATCGGATGGTGACCCCCAAATTTCATTGTACCAATTGGTGCATGTGACAATAAGTGTCTCTTGAATTGAATGTGGAATATTAAGAAATAAAGAAACTATAAATACACTAAGAGCAAACATGTTTTTTTCTCGCCTTCTTCAGCAAAATCATCCAGATGTTCACCAAGAAGTGTTTGTCTAAGTTTGTCACTCTCAATGCACAGAATGCTCATTGCAGACAACCTCTCTTGAGACATTGTGGACCTTAATTCATTTTTAATTCTTTTGAGTCTTGAAAAAGACCTCTCTCCCGACCATTTGGTGGCCAGTCGGCGAGGTGTGTAGGCCCCCCGTGCGGTGTGGAGGTGTGTAGGCCCCCCGTGTGGTGGCGAGGTTCGGCGGGGGAAAAGGGTTAAATAAACTACATACCTTTTCCTTTGTCCTGCACTTCCAATGATCCAAGGATCTGTGGAGCAAATTCCTCTCCACAACGAATATAAACCTCACCTGCATTTTAATCCCCCTCCCCCCCCCCCCCCCCCCCCCCACCCACTAAAGCCTCCGGAATCGCAAGCACGGCGCCACCGATGGTAGAGTTTGTAACAACGTCACTATTTCAAAAGTTTAACACACCTTGGTGCAGCGAGCAGAGGCCCCTCTAGATCTCGAGGCCCTAAACTTAAACTTGTCTAGTTTATACGTAAATCCGGCCTTTCCTGGGCTCGAACCTCTCCTTCTCCGTGGGGTCATAGCCCTGTGAGGGGGGAACGGCCGGGGATTCAAGAGCAGTGTGGGTGCAGTGGGGGGCGGGGAGGGGGTTCAGAGGGGGGCGGGGACTAACACGCACCGGGCTCTGCACCCTGTCACGGTGCCTCTGCCCCAGGGAGGTGGGTCGGTGGGGGAGAGTGATGGGGTTCGGGACAATGAGGGGGTTCGGGGGGGGGGGGGGGTTGTGGGAGTGCAGCGTAGGTTCGCCAGGTTAATTTCCGGGATGGCGGGACTGTCATATGCTGAGAGAATGGAGCGGCTGGGCTTGTACACTCTGGAGTTTAGAAGGATGAGAGGGCATCTTATTGAAACGTGTAAGATTATTAAGGGTTTGGACAAGCTAGAGGCAGGAAACATCTTCCCCATGTTGGGGGAGTCCAGAACCAGGGGCCACACAGTTTAAGAATAAGGGGTCGGCCATTTAGAACGGAGATGAGGAAAATCTTTTTCACTCAGAGAGTTGTGAATCTGTGGAATTCTCTGCCTCAGAGGGCGCTGGAGGCTGGTTCTCTGGATGATTTCAAGAGAGAGCTGGATAGGGCTCTTAAAGATAGCGGAGTCAAGGGATATGGGGAGAAGGCAGGAACGGGCTACTGATTGTGGATGATCAGCCATGATCACAGTGAATGGCGGTGTTGGCTCGAAGGGCCGAATGGCCTCCTCCTGCACCTATTGTCTATTGTCTGATACTCACCAGCTGGAGGGGTGAGGGGGGGTGAGGGATGAGGGTGGGTGGGGGGTGAGGGGGCTCGGGGGGTGGTGTCATCATCGGCGATCACTCGAAACAAATATGACTGTCCTCTCATGGAGGATGCCTGTGCGTGACTTTGTTTAACGTGGGGAGACTGGTACACAGGCAGCCACCCCACGGCCCTTGACAGATCTGGGTCAGGATCCAGTGGCATAGAGTCCAAGACGACCGGAGACGCTTTTCTGCTGCAGCCTTCATCCGCCTTCCTGTGACGCTCCACTAAGGTCAGCCATCGTCCTCCGCCCTTTCCACCGTTGAGGTGTTGGTTGGATTGCTCTCTGTCCGAGTCCTCCCCCCTCAACCTTACCAGACGGCATCGCTCTCAGGATCTCAGGACCACACAAGCTTCTCCACCACGGACAAGGTGACAATCCACGGAGACCCTTACCCCCCACGATGGTGCCCCAGAGAGGGGGGGGTGTCAGAGGGGGGAGAGGGTCGGGTATTGGGAAGGGTACTGTGTGAGGGTACGGTGAGAGGGTACGGTGGCGGGGTGGGGGGGGGGGGGAAAGGGGTCAGACACTCACCAGACGCTCCACCCTGTCTCTGCACCATTGAGATGGGGTCGACCTGCCCCAAGTGGTCCGGCTCCAGTGAGATGAGCTCCAGCTGCATCACAGGCAGGGTCAGCGACACTCAAAGACGCCCACCACCCCCTGCTCACACCCAGACACCCACCCTCCCCCCCTCACACCCAGACCCCCACCATCCCCCTCACACCCAGACCCCCACCACCCCCCTCACACACAGACCCCCACCACCCCCCCTCACACCCAGACCCCCACCCTCCCCCCTCACACCCAGACCCCCACCACCCCCCTCACACCCAGACCCGCACCACCCCCCTCACACCCAGACCCTCACCACCCCCCGCTCCTACACCCATACCCCCACCACCCACTCACTAGCCAGAACCCTTCACCTCCCCCCTCACAACCCAGACACACCCCCCCACCACCCTCCCTCAACCCAGCACCCCCGACCTCCCCCCCTCACAAGCCCAGACAACCCCGCACCACCCGCCCCCTCAGAACCCCAGACCCCACCTATCCCCCCCTCACCACATACACCCGACCCTCCCCCCCTCCACAACCATTACCACCCCCGACCACCGCGTCCCTTCACACTCATTACCCCCCCACCTCCCCCCCCTCATCACCCAACCCCACCCTCGCCCCTCACCCTCACACATGAGTTTGTCCGCATACCAGCCACCCCATCCCCCCTCTCACACCCAGCACACCCCCACCACCCCCCCATCACCCCCAGACCCCACCTCCCCCCCCTCACACCCAGACCCCCACCCTCCCCCCCCTCACACCCAGACCCCCCCACCACCCCTCACACCCAGACCCCCACCCCCCCCCCTCACACCCAGACCCCCCCCCCCCCCCTCACACCCAGACCCCCCACCTCCCCCCCTCACACCCAGACACCCCCACCACCCCTCACACCCAGACCCCCACCTCCCCCCCCACACCCAGACCCCCACCTCCGCCCCTCACACCCAGACACCCACCCTCCCCCCCTCACACCCAGACCCCCACCTCCCCCCCTCACACCCAGACACCCCCACCACCCCCCTCACACCCAGACCCCCACCTCCCCCCCTCACACCCAGACCCCCACCCTCCCCCCCTCACACCCAGACCCCCGCCACCCCCCTGCTACGGGATCCCACCCTCACACACGGGGATCCCCCACCTACACAAAGACCCGACCCTCACACACAGAGACCCCTCACACAGGGACCCCCACCCTCACACAGGGACCCCACCCTCACAGGGACCCCCCCACACACACACACACACAGGGACCCAACACACACACAGGGACCCCCACCCTCACAGGGACCCCACACACACACACACACAGGGACCCCCCACACACACAGGGACCCCACACTCACAGGGACCACCACACTCACACACAGGGACCCCCCACACACACACAGGGATCCTCCCCACACACACACAGACCCCCCCCCCACATACAGGGACCCCCCACGTACACAGGGACCCCCACACATACACAGGGACCCCCCACACACACAGAGACCCCACCGTCACACACAGAGACTCCACCCTCACACACACAGGAACCCACCCCCCCACCCTCACACAAGGACCCCCCCCCACACTCACAGAAACCCCACCCTCGCGGTGACGCCGACCCTCACACAGAGACCCCACCCTCACAGGGACCCCACCCCACGCAGACCCCCATTCTCACACATGGGGACCCCCCCTCACACACGGGGAACCCCTCCACCATACAGATTAGCCACCCTCACACAGAGACCTCCACACACAGGAACCCCCACCCTCACACAGGGACCCCCACCCTCACAGGGACCCCCACCCTCACAGGGACCCCCACCCTCACAGGGACCCCCACACTCACACACAGGGACCCCCACACTCACACACAGGGAACCCCTCCCTCACACAGGGACCCCCACACTCACACACAGGGACCCCCACACACACACACAGGGACCCTCACACTCACACACAGGGACCCCCACTCTCACACACAGGGGTCACACACTCACACGCAGAGAACCCCTCCCTCACATAGGGACCCCCACACTCACACACAGGGACCCCCACACTCACACACAGGGACCCTCACACTCACACACAGGGACCCCCACACTCACATGGGGACCTCTCCCTCACACAGGGACCCCACACTCACACGGGGACCCCTCTCTCACACAGAGACCCCACACTCACACACAGGGACCCCCACACTCACAGGGACCCCCACACTCACAGGGACCCCCACACTCACTCACAGGGACCCCCACACTCACACACAGGGACCCCCACACTCACACACAGGGACCCCCACACTCACAGGGACCCCCACACTCACTCACAGGGACCCCCACACTCACTCACAGGGACCCCCACACTCACACACTGGGACTCCCACCCTCACACACAGGGACCCCCACACTCACACACAGGGACCCCCGCCCTCACATACAGGGACCCCCCACACACACACACAGACCCCACCGTCACACACAGAGACTCCCTCCTCACACACAGGGACCCCCACCCTCACACACACAGGAACCCACCCCCCCCCCACCCTCACACACAGGGACCCCCCCACACACACACTGGGACTCCCACCCTCACACACAGGGACCCCCACACTCACACACAGGGACCCCCACACTCACTCACAGGAACCCCCACCCTCACACACAAGGACCCCCACACTCACACAGGGAACCCCACCCTCACACAGGGAACCCCCCGCCCTCCTATTGCGTGGAGACCCCCTCTCCTCCTCCCCCCATACGAGGAACCCTCCCCTCTGCTCCTCCTCCTGTACCCGGGATCCTCCCCCTCCGCCCGCATGGCGACCACCTCGCCCCCACCTCACGCACAGGGGCACCACCGCACGCGGGGGAGAAACGCCCCCCTCCCCCGCACATCATCCACCCTCTGCACTGTGTACCCCCCCTCCCCCTACCCATCCCTGGCCCCATTCCTTCCCTCCCCTCCACCCCTCCCTCTCACACCCACCGTCTCCAGCAGGACCTTCACCTCCCACTCCTGCCGCTGCTTCTTGCTGCGGTACGGGTTACACTCCAGCCCATCAAAGTTTGCCTCTCCGGTCCCTGTAGGGGACGAGAGCACCGGTCACTCCCTCCCCGACCACCCTAACCCCCCCCCTCCCCCCCTCCATCCCCGATCACCAAATTCCCCCACCCCCCCCCCCCCCCCATCCCCATCACCAAATTCCCCCTCCTCTCCCACCTCTGCACAGGATGACAGCAGATAACAGGTCACCGGTCACTGCACATGGACCACCCAACTCTACCTCCACCCCTGACCCCCCCCCCCCCCCCCAGGATGAGAGCTCGACACTCTGGACAAAGCCAATGAACCTACAAACCTGCCCTGTATATTGTACCTGGTGTGTGTAGGATAGTGCTGGTGTACAGGGCGATCACCGGTCGGCACGGATACATTGGGCCGAAGGGCCTGTTTCCGCGCTGCATCTCTAAAGTAAACTAGTGTACGGGGCGATCACCGGTGGCCACACGGCGAATGCAGCGCCAGAGACCCAGGTTCGATCCTGACTACGGGTGCTGTCTGTACGGAGTTTGTACGTTCACCCCGTGACCTGCGTGGGTTTTCACCGAGAACTTCGGTTTCCTCCCACACTCCAAAGACGTACAGGTTTGTAGGTTAATTGTCTTGGTAAATTAAAAAATGGCCCTGGTGGGTGTAGGATAGTGTTAGCGTGTGGGGATCGCTGGTCGGCGCGGACCCGGAGTTCCAAAGGGCCTGTTTCCGTGCTGTATCTCTAAACTAAACACGCGGTCACAGGGAGAATGTACAAACTCCATACAGACAACGCCCGTGGTCAGGATCGAACCCGGGTCCCTGGCGCCGCGAGGCATCAACTACCCGCTGCGCCACCGTGCCGCCTTGTAGTTTATTCTTTTGGGTTTAAATTGTAAAACAAATTGTACATTGACACCATTAAACTACAAAGGGCGGCACAGTGGTGCAGCGGGTAGAGCTGCTGCCTCACACTGAGTCTGCTCCGACCAGCGATCCCCGCACACTAGCACTATCCCGAGTCTGAAGAAGGGTCTCGACCCAAAACACCACCCATTCCTTTCAAGAGAGAGCTAGATAAGGCTCTTAAAGATAGCGGTGTCAGGGGATATGGGGAGAAGGCAGGAACGGGGAACTGATTGGGGATCAGCCATGATCACATTGAATGGCGGCGCTGGCTTGTAGGACCGAAGGGCCTACTCCTGCACCTATTGTCTGTTGTCTGTTGTCTCCAGAGATGCTGCCCGTCCCACTGTGTTTCTCCTACTTTGTGTGACCTAGTTTCCTACACACACTTGGGACAATTTAACATTTTTACCAAAGCCAATTAGAGTCATAGAGTGATACAGTGTGGAATCAGGCCCTTCGGCCCAACTTGCCCACCCCGGCCAACAATGTCCCAGCTACACTAGTCCCACTTGCCTGTGCTTGGTCCATATCCCCCCAATCCTGACCTATCCATGTACCTGTCTAACTGTTTCTTAACCGACGGTATAGACCCAGTAGGAGTGCAGGGGCCATAGGTCAAAGATGTTCAGCTTGTGATCCAGGCCCGATGTGGCCATGTACCTGCCCCACAGAGAGAGAGAGAGAGAGAGAGGGGGTCAGTGAGGGAGAGAGGGGGGTCAGAGGGAGGGGGGAAATCAGAGAGCGAGGTGTGGGAGTGAGAGGGAGGAGTTGGGGCCACTGAACTACATCACCCACCCCCGTTCCTCTCCCCCCCACCGTATCCCGGTCCCCACCCCCCTCTCCCTGCTCTCCACTCCCCTATCCCTACTCCCCCTCCGCACTCTCTACCCCCTCCCCACTACCCTATCACTCCCTCCACACTCACCCCCCCTCTCCCCTTCCCTTTCCCCTCCGCACTCTCCCCCTCCCCTACTCTCCTCTCTCTTCTCCCCTCCGCACTCACCCCCCCCTCCCCTTTCCCCTCCGCATTCTCTACCCCCTCCCCTCCTCTCCAGCCCTAACCCTCTCCGCTCTCCCCTTCGCACTCTCACCCTCCCCTCTCTCAGCCAGAGAGTTGTGAATGTGCAATTCTCTGCCACAGAAGGCAGTGGAGGACAATTCACGGGATGTTTTCAAGAGAGCGTTAGATATACAGTGCCCTCCATAATGTTTGGGACAAAGACCTGTTATTTATTTATTTGCCTCTGTACTCCACAATTTGAGATTTGTAATAGAAAAAATCACATGTGGTTACAGTGCACATTGTCAGATTTCATTAAAGGGTGTTTTGATACATTTTGGTTTCAACATGTAGAAATTACAGCAGTGTTTATACATAGTGCCCCCATTTCAGGGCACCATAATGTTTGGGACACATGGCTTCACAGGTGTTAGTAATTGCTCAGGTGTGTTTAATCGCCTCCTTAATGCAGGTATAAGAGAGCTCTCAGCACCTAATCTTTCCTCCAGTCTTTCCATCACCTTTGGAAACTTTTATTGCAGTTTATCAACACGAGGACCAAAGTTGTGCCAATGAAAGACAAAGATGCCATTATGAGACTAAGAAACAAGAATTAAAACCGCTAGGGACATCAGCCAAACCTTAGGCTTACCAAAATCAACTGTTTGGAACATCATTAAGAGGAAAGAGAGCACTGGTGAGCTTACTAATCACAAAGTGACTGGCAGGCCAAGGAAGACCTCCACTGCCGATGACAGAATAATTATCTCTATAAATATAGAAAATTCCCATAACACCTGTCCGACAGATCAGAAACACTCTTCAGGAGTCAGGTGTGGATTTGTCAATGACCACTGTCTGCAGAAGACTTCATGAACAGAAATACAGAAGCTTCACTGCAAGATGCAAACCACTGGTTAGCCGCAAAAATAGGATGGCCAGGTTACAGTTTGCCAAGAAGTACTTAAAAGAGCAACCACAGTTCTGGAAAAAGGTCTTGTGGACAGATGAGACGAAGATTAACTTATATCAGAGTGATGGCAAGAGCAAAGTATGGAGGAGAGAAGGAACTGCCCAAGAACCAAAGCATACCACCTCATCTGTGAAACACAGTGGTGGGGGTGTTATGACCTGGGCATGTATGGCTGCTGAAGGTGCTGGCTCACATATCTTCATTGATGATACAACTGCTGATGGTAGCAGCATAATGAATTCTGAAGTGTCCTATCTGCTCAATTTTCTAAGCTAAAAAATGGTCAATTCTTGAGGGGCCAAGTCAATCACCTGACCTGAACCCAATTGAGCATACCTTTTATAAGCTGAAGAGAAAACTGAAGGGAACTAGCCCACAAAACAAGCATAAGCTAAAGATGCTGCAAAACAGGCCTGGCAGAGCATCATCAGAGAAGACACCCAGCAACTGGTGATGTCCACGAATCACAGACTTCAAGCGGTCATTCAATGCAAAGGATATGCAACAAAATACTAAACATGACTACTTTCATTTACATGACATTGTTGTGTCCCAAACATTATGGTGCCCTGAAATGGGGAGACTATGTATAAACACTGTTGTAATTTCTACATGTTGAAACCAAAATGTATAAAAATGCCATTTATTAAAATCTGACAACGTGCACTTAACCACATGGGGGTTAAGCGTGAGGTGGGGGGGGGTCAACACGGTGACGCAGCGGTCGAGTTGCTGCCTCACAGCGCCGGAGACCCGGGTTATATCCCGGCCACGTGTGCTGTCTGCACGGAGTTTGTACGTTCTCCCCGTGACGTGCGTGGGTTTCCTCCCGCACTCCAAAGCCGTGCAAGTGTGCAAGTTAGTTGGTTTGGTGTAAACGTAAAAATTGATCCTAGTGTGTGTAGGGCAGGGTTAGTGTACGGGCCGAAGGGCCTGTTTCCGCGCTGTATCTCTAAACTGAACTAAACTAAACTCAAAACGTTACCTATTCCTTCGTTCCTCACCCACTGAGTTTCTCCAGCATTTTTGTCTACCCTGAACTAAACGCCGTGAGGTGGCAACATCGTGGGGGGGGGGGGGGGGGGGGGGCGGGGAGAGGGGGGAAGCGGAGAGGAGGGGGGGCAGTCTAGGGTCACATGGAAGTGGGGAGAGAGGGGTCACTGAGTGAAGGGAGGAGTGGAGTGGGGGTGATAAGAGTCATAGAATCACAGAGTGATACAGTGTGGAAACAGGCCCTTTGGCCCAACTCGCCCACACTGGACAACCATGTCCCAGTAGTCCCACCTGCCTGCGCTTGGTCCATAACCCTCCAAACCTGTCCTATCCATGCATCTGTCTAACTGTTTCTTAAATGTTGGGATAGTCCCAGCCTCAACTACCTCCTCTGGCAGCTTGTTCCATACATCCACCACCCTGTGTGTGAAAAAGTTACCCCTCAGATTCCCATCAAATTTGTTCCCCTTCAACTTGAACCTATGTCCTCTGGTCCACGATTCCCCTACTCTGGGCAAGGGACTCCATGCATCTACCCAATCTATTCCTCTCATGATTTTATGCACCTCCATAAGATCACACCTCATCCTCCTGCGGTCCATGGAATAGAGACCCAGCCTACTCAACCTCTCCCTATAGCTCACACCCTCTAGTCCTGGCAACATCCTCGTAAGTCTTTGCTTAACCCTTTCAAGCTTGACAATATCTCTCCTATAACGTCGTGCCCAGAATTGAACACAATATTCTAAATGCGGTCTCACCAACGTCTTATACAACTGCTCAAGAAGGAACTGCAGATGCTGGAAAATCGAAGGTAGACAAAAATGCTGGAGAAACTCAGTGGGTGCGGCAGCATCTATGGAGCGAAGGAAATAGGCAACGTTTCGGGTCTGAAGAAGGGTTTCGGCCCGAAACGTTGCCTATTTCCTTCGCTCCATAGGTGCTGCTGCACCCGCTGCATTTCTCCAGCATTTTTGTCTACCTTCTTATACAACTGCAACATGATCTCCTGACTTCTATACTCAATATTCTGACTGATGAAGGCCAATGTGCCAAAGCCTTTTTGACCACCTGCGACTCAACCTTCAAGGAACCATGCACCTGTACTTCTAGATCCCTCTGCTCTACAACACTACCTACCATTTACTGTGTAGGTCCTGCCCTTGTTCGACATCCCAAAATGCAACACCTCACACTTGTCTGTATTAAATTCCATCCACCATTCCTCCGCCCACCTGGCCAATCGATCCAGATCCTGCTACAATCGTTCACAACCATCTTCACTGTCTGCAAAACCACTAACTGTTGTATCATCAGCAATCTTGCCAATTTTGCCCTGTATGTTCTCATCCAAATCATTGATGTAGATGACAAACAGTAACGGGCCCAGCACCGAACCCTGAGGGCCACCACTATTCACAGACCACCAGTCCGAGAAGCAACCTTCCACCATCACCCTCTGCTTCCTACCATGGAGCCAATTTGCTATCCATTTAGCTATCTCTCCTTGGATCTAACCTTCCAGAGCAGCCTACCATGCGGAACCTTGTCGAACGCCTCACTGAAGTCCATGTGCACAACATCTACATGGTCCCGTCTTCAATAAACAATCATATTTGTGAGACACGACCTCCCACGTACAAAATCAGCCCACTGTCCCTAATCAGCCCTTGCCCATCCAAATGCCCATACATCCTATCCCTCAGAATACTCCAGTAACTTTCCAACTACAGATGTTAAGCTCACCGGCCTGTAGTTCCCAGCATTTTCCCTGCAGCCCTTCTTGAAAAGAGGCACAACATTTGCCACCCTCCTGTCTTCCGGCACCTCTCCTGTATTTAACGAGGGTGGAGGGGTGACATTCGGGGGTGAGTGAGGGGAGAGAGGAGAGTGAGGGAGAGTCTGGGGTCAATGAGGGGAGAGAGGAGAGTGAGGGGGAAGGCATTTGAGCGGACGCTTGTGGAGGTTACGGGTGGGGGAGTGTGGTGCCCTCGCTGACAACATTGACCACTGTCTGGAGTGACCGGTGCCCACACTGTCCGGAGTGACCGATGTCCACACTGTCCGGAGTGACCGGTGCCCACTCTGTCCGGAGTGACCGGTGCCCACACTGTACGGAGTGACCGATGCCCACACTGTACGGAGTGACCGGTGCCCACACTGTCCGGAGTGACCGGTGCCCACACTGTCCGGAGTGACCGGTGCCCACACTGTCCGGAGTGACCGGTGCCCACACTGTCCGGAGTGACCGGTGCCCACACTGTCCGGAGTGACCGGTGCCCACACTGTCCGGAGTGACCGGTGCCCACACTGTCCGGAGTGACCAGTGCCCACACTGTCCAGAGTGACCGGTGCCCACATTGTCCGGAGTGACCGGTGCCCACACTGTCCGGAGTGACCGGTGCCCACACTGTTCGGAGTGACTGGTGCCCACACTGTCTGGAGTGACCGGTGCCCACACTGTCCGGAGTGACCAGTGCCCACCTCCCTCTTACCCTGCAGGTGCCCCAAATGGAATTGAAACTGGAGTGGACCCACCACAACCAAACTTGAAACTCTGGAAAATAACAGCCTCTTGCATTTTATCAGTTTGTTTGTGTATATATATGGTCTGTAGTATATAGACACACTGAACCTTTATCTCCTGTTGTGTATTATGTTTACATATTCTGTTGTGCTGCAGCAAGCAAGAATTTCATTGCCCTATCTGGGACACATGACAATAAGACTCTCTTGACTCTTGACTTGGACTTAAGCAAAAAAGGGTTTTTGGGGAAAAAAGAGTCACCTTAAATTTAGTTGCGTCTGGTTGGGTACCTTTGGTAGGATGAAGACTATTCCATGCTTTAATTGTGCGGGGGAACTCCATGGAGCAGCCAGCATCTCTGGATAGAAGAAATTGGGTGACGTTTCGGGTAGATACCCTTCTTTAGACTCCCTCTGGTTTTAGTGATTTTAGTTATTACAGCATGGAATCAGGCCCTTCGGCCCACCGAGTCCAAGCCGACCACCGATCACCCGTACACTAGTTCTATCCCACACATTAGCGACATAAGTCAAGAGTCAAGAGGTTTTATTCTCTCACGACCCACTTAGAACAATGAAATCCTTATTTGCAGCAGCACAACAGAATATGTAAACATAGTACTCTGTAAACAATGTTATAAACGAGTAAACAAAACTCCATACAGACAGCAGCCATATTCAGGATCAATTCCGGATCACTGGCAATTTTAGGCAGCAACTTTATGGCCAATGTACTGCCCCAATAGCCTTGAACTGAATTAAAACATACAGTAGCTGTAAAGGGGGACATAGCGTCACTTAGAGATTTAAGACTGAAAATTAATAGTTTCCTTTTTTTTGTAACCATAGTTATCAACGTATAATTTTTTGTGAGTTGGAAAACAAGATATAGTGGCATAGCTAGTGGACTTGCTGCCTCACACGCCAGAGATTTGTGTTTGATCCTGTTCTCGGGCACCGTCTGTGTTGAATTTGCACATTCTCCCTGCAAGCATGTGGGTTTCCTCCCACATCCCAAAGATGCATTGGCTTTGTAGGTTCACTTGTCTCTGTAAAATTGCCCCTAATGTGCAGGGAGTGGGTGAGGAAAGTGGGATAACAGAACTTGTGTGAATGGGTAGACAAAAATGCTGGAGAAACTCAGCAGGTGAGGCAGCATCTATGGAGCGAAGGAAATAGGCGACGTTTCGGGTCGAGACCCTTCTTCAGACTGATGTGAGGGTGCGGGGGAGGGGGGGGGGGGGCGGGAAGAAGAAAGAAAGAGGCGGAGACAGTGGGCTGAGGGAGACCTGGGACGCGGAGGAGAAAGTAGGGACTACCTGAAATTGGAGGTCAAAGTTCATACCGCTGGGGTGCAAACTACCCAAGCAAAATATGAGGTGCTGTTCCTCCAATTTGCGGTGGGCCTCACTCTGGCCATGGAGGAGGCCCAGGACAGATAGGTCGGATTCGGAATGGGAGGGGGCGTTGAAGTGCTCAGCCACCGGGAGATCAGGTTGGTTATTGCAAACTGAGTGGAGGTGTTGTGCGAAGCGATCGCCAAGCCTGCGCTTGGTCTCACTGAGGTTGATCATACAGTGAATAATCCAACCAGATTTTTGTTTGGAAGTGGAAAGAAATAATAGAAATTGCATATTGCAATGTGTAAAAAGAGTTCAGATACTGTATTATAATTTTGCTGCATGTCATTGTGGTATATATCATGTCTTGATTGGTGAATATGTTTAGTTTGTGACTTTATTTGAAGCAGAAATAATATGTGAATGCTTCATTGACCATAATTTCCGACTGGTAACTATCAGAACTGAACGAGGAGGAGGACACAAATGCAGGCTCAGACACAGGGCAGATCAGTCTTCAGAGTTTAATCGGTCCGTCGGTACACAGGTAAGCAAAAACAGAGGCAACAGTACAATCTAGGAGCAGGCAAAAAACAGTGGTCGAAAAACAGGCAATGGTCGAGATCACAAGGTCACAAGATTTCTAGAGCTGGAACGAGGTGATACCAAGTAGCATACACAACGAACTGGCAATGAGAACTAAAACACAAAGGCTTAAATACAGACTAGCAGGGGATAACGAGACACAGATGAAACACATCAGGGCGGGGCCAACAATCACATGAGGGTAAACAACCTGACAGGAAATGGGACCTGAAACAAGAGGAGATGTGAGACACCAAAATAAAACAAGAATGCAAACTCTAATACTAAAAACCAATAAGAAACAGAAACTAGATCAAACGCGAGACCTGACAGTAACTACGCACTTCGTCCGAGCACATTATCGCACGCGTCATGCAAGCCGTCTTAAATGACCATCTAAACTGTCATTTGGTAACCTAAAAAGCTGCCAAGGTTGCCCGGCTGGCAACAGGGAAAAACTGTTATGCAAGAGCCCTGATTGTGTGTGGGGTTGGTCTCCAATTTGAGGAAGCACATTCTTGCTATTGAGGGAGTGCATCGTAGATTCACAAGGTTAATTCCCGGGATGGCGGGACTGTCATGTGCTGAGAGAGAATGGAACGGCTGGGCTTGTATAAACTGGAATTTAGAATGTCCTTCCTAAAATTTTGGAATTCAGCGCCGCCAGCAGTGGAATCCAGTACTGCGCCGCCGCTGCTAACGTGGAGGGAGAGTGAGGCAGCGTCTCGGACTGGCGGGAATGGCGTCAATGTTTTCAAAGTTTTTCCAGTTAAATGGGTGATTGGAACGTGAGTCTGACCATAAAATGCCAACAAAAAACAGAAAACGTTGTCGGCATTCAGCAGGTCGGGCAGTGTACAGTATCTGGATAGGTAAGGGTTAATATTTCTGAGGTAATATGGAGCAGCAGATTGAACCGCTGCCTCGCGGGGCCAGAGACCCGGGTTCGATCCTGACCATGTTCACTGTTCGGAGGTGCACATTCTCCCTGTGACCGCGTGGGTTTCCTCCCGGTGCTCCGGTTTTCTCCCACATTCAAAAGACATGCGGGTTTCTAGGGTAATTGGCCCTCTGTAAATTGCCCCAAGTGTGTTGGGAGTGAACGGAAAGGTGGGATAACAGAGACCAAGTGTTAATTGGTGATCGATGGTCGATGTGGACTCGGTGGGCCGAAGGGCCTACTTCCATGCTGTATCTCTAAAGTAAAGTAAGCTCCACTCTGGTCAGAAAATCAACCTTGCACTGCCGCTCAACACAGAAAACAAGACGTCATCAATACAGCACAGGAACAGGCCCTTCAACCCACAATGTCTAGTTTATGGAAGGAGCATTCAGAAGCCTGATAACAGAGGGGATGACAGAGGGGATGACACTCTTCCTGAGACTGGTAGCAGGCGCTTTTAAGATTCTGTACCTGTATCTGCCCGACAAGAACAGTGAGAAGAAGGAATGACCGGGGTAGAACAAGTATTTGATTATGTTGGCTGCTTTTCCATGATGAGGGATGATCTTAGAAGAGATGTAAAACATCATGAGAGGAACAGATCGGGTAGACGCAGAACCTCTTGCCCAGAGGAGGGGAATCAAGTACCAGAGGACATAGGTTTAAGGTGAGGGTGGAAAGGTTAAATAGGAACCGGAGGGGTAACTTTGTTCACACAATGGGTGGTGGGTGTATGGAATGAGCTGCTGGAGGAGGTAGATGAGGGGGTTACTATCGCAACGTTTCAGAAGCATTTAGACTGGTACATGGATAGGACAGGTTTAGAGGGATATGGGCCAAACGCGGGCAGTGCAGGTCGGTTCAAGAACCTAATGGTTGTGGGTAAGGAGCTGGGAATGGGAGCTATAATGAACCTGTCGGTTATGTTAATGGAATAGAACAGCTCCTTCAGCCCACATCAGACCGCAGTGCCTCTACCGTATGTGCTCCGACCACCACTCCAGCAGCGCGTTCCAGGCACCCGCCGCCCTGTGTAATGAAACATGCCCGGCACATCTCCTTGAATGATCCCTCTACTGTGCTAAAATCGATGTCCTCTCCTCTTTGACTGTTCCATGAACTTCTCGCAACCTAGTCGGCGCCCACTGTACCGCCCAGGTCAGACCTGTATTTTACCGGATTGCTTGTAAAAACAAGGCATTTCACTGATCCGAGGTAATATTGAACAATAGAGTATGAATGTTTAAGAAAGAACTGCAGACGCTGGAAAAATCGAAGGTAGACAAAAATGCTGGAGAAACCGTTCACTCCCAACATACTCTGGAGAGAAGGAATGGGTGACGTTTAGTGCCGAGACCCTTCTTCATTACAGTGCCTGGTATTGAAGTGATGTTATTGTGTCTGGTATTGAAGTGAAGTTATCACCCTTCATCAGACTGGTGTGGGGGAGGGGAGGGGGCGGGAAGAAGAAAGGAAAGGCGGAGACAGTGGGATGTGGGAGAGCTGGGAAGAGGAGGGGAAGCAGGGAGACAGCAAGGACTACCTGAAATTGGAGAAGTAAATGTTCATACCGCTGGGGTGCAAACTACGCAAGTGAAATATGAGGTGCTGCTCCTCCAATTTGCGGTGGGACTCACGCTGGCCATGGAGGAGGCGAGGTCTGGAATTTACCGGATTGCATGCAAAAGCAAATAATTCCACTGTCACGAGGTACATGTGACAATAGAGTATAATTGAATCATTGAATTCAAGTTTACACATGAGATTATTAAATAAAAATCGAGCGTATATGAAGGAACTGCAGATACTGGTTTAAGTCGAAGATAGACACAAAATACTGGAGAAACTCAGCGGGACAAGCATCATCTCTGGAGAGATGGAATGGGTGACGTTTCGGGTCGAGACCCTTCTTCATTACAGTGTCTGGTATTGAAGTGATGTTATTGAGCAGACTAACATAATGAACAATTCACGATATGAAACACTGATGCATTTAATTGAAGGGAATGAAATTTACCCGAAGCTTATATCAAATGACATCCACTTTCTGGTCAGGGATGTGATTGACGGGACTGAGCTCCGCCTCTCCTCAGCCGGGCCCCGCCCCTTTCATTGATTGTTCCGCCGCCGTTTCGCGCCCGAAACCCGCGGGTTCAGCAGCAGCCGCCGCGGCTCCACAGCTCCGGGCTCCCCCGGGTCCTAAAGCCCGTCGACACATTGTGGTGTTCCGGGTGGGCTCTGTCTGCCTCTCTGTACAATGCGGGTGACGTTCCTTGTTTGTGTTGTAGCCACATCCCTCCCTCGCCGCTTTCTCAGCTACATCGTGGCGGGTATTTGAGGCATGTAATGGGGGAGGGGGGGGGGGGGGGGCAACGCGGCACATGGGACTAGCTTAGATGGGGCATCTTGGTCGGCATGGAACAATTAGAAACATAGAAACACCCCCACATCAGTCTGAAGAAGGGTTTCGAACCGAAACGTCTCCTATTTCCTTCGCTGCATAGATGCTGCCTCTCCAGCATAAACAAGCTGTACAGACGTGCACATTATCCAAATTCAGTGAAGTGACATTGAATATCTCCATTGAATTCATCTATTACATTGAATGGAATTAATGATACTGCAAGTACATTTCATTTGAAAGGTCCAATACCTTGACATTTTTACAACCCTGATCATCTGCCCCTGTTGCTTCCCTCCTTCTCCCTAATCCTCGAGGACGGACTTTGAATGCCGCCCTCTGCCCTGACATAAGAAGCCCTGAGTCTTGGTGTTGAAACAAAGAACTGCAGATGCTGGTTTATACCAAACATAGACACAAATGCTGGAGTAACCCAGCGGGTCAGGCAGCATCTCTGGAGTGAAAGGGTGGGTGACGTTTCGGGTCGAGTCCGTTATTCAGACGAGAGGGGTGGGTGGGGTGGGAATGGAGATCTGGAGGCGAGGAAAGTCCGGGACCAATTAGAGCTGGCTGTAAGTGTAGTTTACATTAGTTTATTGTCACGCGTACCGAGATGCAGTGAAAAGCTTTTGTTTGCGTGCTATCCAGTCAGTGTAAAGAAGGATCGACCCAGGGTCACCAATGAGGAAGATACTAGTTCAGCGCTGCTCTCTAGTTGTATAGGATGGTTCAGTTGCCTGATAACCGCTGGGAAGGACCTGTCCCTGAATCTGGCGGAGTGCGTGTTCACACTTCTACATCATTTGCCTGATGGGAGAGGGGAGAAGGGAAGAGGGCAAATGGCAAATGGCAAACGGTGCCTAGGTAGACCCATTGTCGGCGAGGGTAGGTGTGAGCTGAAGACTGGTGTATGAGAAGCAGGTGCAGTGACGGGGATTAGAATGAAGCCGGAGGGAGGTCTGGATCCATCCTGATCCCGGGCTGTGAACGGAGGTGCGGGCGGCGGGTTCCACTGCCCAACAGGAGCAAGTCAGTTACACCCGAGGCCTCGTTAGCGCCGGCCCTGTCCCTTCCTCACTGAGTCATATAGTCACACTGCACGGAAACAGGCGTTTCGGCCCAACTTGCCCGTGCAGACCAAGATGCCCCATCAGCACAAATCCCACCAGCCCGCGTTTGATCCATGTCCCTCCATCCTTTCCTATAATGGTGTTATAGTTCCGACCTCATCTACCTCCTCTAGTAGTTTGTTTCATACACCCACCGCCTTCGATGTGTCCCTTTCGCTCGTGACCTCGAGCCCTGGCAACATCCTCGTAAATCTTTCCTGCTCTCTTTCAGAGGGAGTTAGATGTGGCCCTTGTGGCCCTTGTGGCTAAGGGGATCAGAGGGTATGGAGAGAAGGCAGGTACGGGATACTGAGTTGGATGATCAGCCATGATCATATTGAATGGCGGTGCAGGCTCGAAGGGCCGAATGGCCTACTCCTGCACCTAATTTCTATGTTTCTATGTTTCTATGTTTCCAGCTATCTGTTCTGCCATCGACTGCCGCAAGCCCTATCAGGGCTGTTTAATATTTAACTGATCCCTTCCTCGTGTGAGATTAGTTGGAAGCGGGCAGGACCAAAGATTATAGCTATCTGCTATAAGATCTTTGGGCAGGACACCTTCACACTGAACACCAAATATCCTATAGCAAGCTCCGCTATAGGATCTTTGCTGAACACTTGCAGCCAAATGACATTCATTCCTGGAGACGACAGCGTGTGCAGTAGACACTCGCGACACTGCAGGGGTTCAGCAGTTGCGCGAAAGGGAATGCGTTTTGAACCAGGAAGTGGCGGTTAAAATGGCTGCGAAAGACCAGGTCGAGAGTTTAACTGAGGAGGCAATTTGTCCCATCTGCCTGGATTTCTTCACCGATCCGGTTATACTGGAGTGTGGGCACAACTTCTGCCGCTCCTGTATCACACAGTGTTGGGACAAGGATGGGAGAAACTCCTGCCCGGAATGTAGAGAGGAATTTACAGACCGCAGCCTCAGGGTGAACCGGGCCTTGGCGAGACTGTCTGAGAAAGCTCAAACACTGAGCCCGAATCGGACAGAGAAGGAAAGTGAACTTCAGTGCGAGGAACATCAGGAAGAACTGAAGCTGTTTTGTGAAACGGACAAGAAGCTGATCTGCCTGGTTTGTCGAGATGCGCGGGAACACAGTGATCACCGCTTTATGCCGGTTAAAGAAGCTATTCAAAGATACAAGGTAAATGCAAACTGATTTTAATCACATCATTTTAATTCCTTCTTATTGTTCAACAATTTAATTATCTGATTTTCAATCACAATCGCAGGATCAGGTGAAATCTTCCTTCGAATCTCTCACAAAAAAGAAATCAGAGATCCAGCAAATGGAGCAGCAACAGAAACAGAAGATTTCTGGAGTTCTGGTGAGGCTTTCCAGTTTTGATATCCTGATCTTGTGTAGATTTGATCGCTGTGATGCGTGTAATAATAGGGCAGCGCAGTGACACAAGTAGTGTTGCTGTCTCCTAGTTCTGGTGAGCGGGTTCGATCCTGACCTCAGGTGCTGCCCGTGTGGTTCACGCCTTCTCCCTGTGACCGCGTCGGATTCCTTCCACGACCCCGATATACGCTGGTTCAATGGTCCTGGAAGAAAGAAAATATGTGCAGGAGTAGGCTATTCGGCCCTTCGAGCCAGCACCGCCATTCAATATAATCATGACTGATCATCCAAAATCAGTTCCACGTTCCTGCTTTTTCCCCATATCCCTTGATTCTGTTAGCCCTAAGAGCTAAATCTCAGTCTCTCTTGAAAACATCCAGTGAATTGACCTCCACTTGACCTCCACTGTCTTCTGTGGCAGATAATTCCACAGATTCACAACTCTCTGGTTGAAAAAGTTTTTCCTCATCTTAGTCCTAAATAGCCTACCCCTTTTTCTTAAATTGTGACCCCTGGTTCTGGATTCCCCCAACATCGGCAACATTTTTCCTGTATCTATACTTCCTCAATAGCAAGAATGTCCTTCCCCAAATTAAGAGAACGATACTGCACACAATACTCCAGGTGTGGTCTCACCAGGGCGCTGTACAACTGCAGCAGGACATCCTTGCTCCTTGACCTCCTCGGGCGGCCACGGTGGTGCAGCGGTAGAGTTGCTGCCTTACAGCGAATGCAGTGTCGAATACCCAATCCCGACTACGGGTGCTGTCTGTACGCAGTTTTTACATTCTCCCCGTGACGTGCGTGGGTTTTCTCCGACATCTTCGGTTTCCTCCCACACTCCAAAGACGTACAGGTTTGTAGGTTAATTGACTTGGTAAATGTAAATGTTAATTGGCTTGGTAAAACAGATTGTTTCCGCGCTGTATCTCTAAAGTAAACTAAACTAAAGCAAGGAGCATTCATAATAAGGTGGATGAGTTGAATGTGCAGATAGCTATTAATGATTATGATATAGTCGGGATCACGGAGACATGGCTCCAGGATGACCAAGGCTGGGAGCTGAACATCCAGGGATATTCAATATTCAGGAGGGATAGACAGAAAGGAAAAGGAGGTGGGGTAGCGTTGCTGGTTAGAGAGGAGATTAACGCAATGGAAAGGAAGGATATTAGCTTGGATGATGTGGAATCGATATGGGTAGAGCTGTGAAACACTAAGGGGCAGAAAACGCTAGTGGGTTTTGTGTACAGGCCACCTAACAGTAGTAGTGAAGTTGGGGATGGCATCAAACAGGAAATTAGAAATGCGTGTGACATAGGTAAAACAGTTATAATGGGTGACTTCAATCGACATATAGATTGGGCGAATCAAATTGGCAGGGGTGCTGAGGAAGAGGATTTCTTGGAATGTATGCGGGATAGTTTTCTAAACCAACATGTAGAGGAACCAACGAGAGAGCAGGCTATTCTAGACTTGGTACTGAGTAATGAGTAAGGGTTAGTTAGCAATCTTGTTGTGCGTGGCCCCTTGGGCAAGAGTGACCATAATATGGTTGAGTTCCTCATTAGGATGGAGAGCGACATTGTTCATTCAGAAACAATGGTTCTGAACTTAAAGAAAGGTTACTTTGAGGGTATGAGACGTGAATTGGCCAAGATTGACTGGCAATTAATTCTTAAAGGGTTGACGGTGGATATGCAATGCAAGGCATTTGAAGACTGCATGGATGAACTACAACAATTGTTCATCCCAGTTTGGCGAAAGAATAAATCAGGGAAGGTAGTACATCCGTCGATAACAAGGGAAATCAGGGATAGTATCAAAGCAAAAGATGAAGCGTACAAATTAGCCAGAAAAAGCAGCCTACCAGAGGACTGGGAGAAATTCAGAGACCAGCAGAGGAGGACAAAGGCCTTAATTAGGAAAGGGAAAATAGATTATGAAAGAAAAACTGGCAGGGAACATAAAAACTGACTGCAAAAGTTTTTATAGTTATGTGAAGAGAAAGAGATTAATAAAAACAAATGTAGGTCCCTTGCAGTCAGAAACAGGTGAATTGATCATGGGGAACAAGGACATGGCGGACCAATTGAATAACTACTTTGGTTCCGTCTTCACCAAGGAAGACATAAATAATCTGCCGGAAATGGCAGGGGACCGCGGGTCAAATGAGATGGAGGAACTGAGTGAAATCAGGGAAGTTAGCCGGGAAGTGATGTTAGGAAAATTGAATGGATTAAATAATAATTATAATAATAAATTTTATTTATAGGCGCCTTTCAAGAATCTCAAGGACACCTTACAAAAATTGAGCATGTAGAGGAAAAACATGTAAGGGGAATGAAATAAATAGTAGAGACATGACTAGTACACAAAGTAAAGACAGAATTCAATACAAAACACAGTATGAGGCAATTAATGCACAGATGAAAAGGGACGGGAACGTGGGGCTAAGGATAGGCAGAGTTGAAGAGATGGGTCTTGAGGCGGGATTGGAAGATGGTGAGGACACGGAATTGCAGATCAGTTGGGGGAGGGAGTTCCAGAGCCTGGGAGCTGCCCTGGAGAAGGCTCTGTCCCCAAAACTGCGGAGGTTGGACTTGTGGATGGAGAGGAGACCGGCTGATGTGGATCTGAGGGACCATGAGGGTTGGTAGGGGGAGTGGAGGTCAGTGAGATATGGGGGGGGGGGGGGGGCAGATGGTGGAGGGCTTTGTAGGTGAGGACCAGGATTTTGTAGGTGATCCGGTGGGAGATGGGAAGCCAATTAAGTTTTTTGAGGACTGGAGTGATGTGATGTGGATTTTGAGGACTGGATTTTGAGGACTGGAGTGGTGTGATGCCAGGATTTGGTGTGGGTGATGAGTCGGGCGGCGGCATTAAAGGCCGATAAACCCCCAGGGCCAGATAGGTTGAATCCCAGAGTACTTAAGGAAGTAGCTCCAGAAATAGTGGATGCATTAGTGATAATTTTTCAAAACTCTTTAGATTCTGGAGTAGTTCCTGAGGATTGGAAGATAGATAATGTAACCCCACTTTTTAAAAAGGGAGGGAGAGAGAAAACGGGGAATAACAGACCAGTTAGTCTAACACCGGTAGTGGGGAAACTGCTAGAGTCAGTTATTAAAGATGGGATAGCAGCACATTTGGAAAGTGGTGAAATCATTGGACAAAGACAGCATGGATTTACGAAAGGTAAATCATGTCTGACGAATATTATAGAATTTTTCGAGGATGTAACAAGTAGAGTGGATAGGGGAGAACCAGTGGATGTGTTATATCTGGACTTTCAGAAGGCTTTCGACAAGGTCCCACATAAGAGATTAGTATACAAACTTAAAGCACACGGTATTGGGGGTTCAGTATTGATGTGGGTAGAGAACTAGCTGGCAAACAGGAAGCAAAGAGTAGGAGTAAACGGGTCCTTTTCATTATGGCAGGCAGTGACTAGTGGGGTACCGCAAGGCTCAGTGCTGGGACCCCAGCTATTTACAATATATATTAATGATTTGGACGAGGGAATTGAATGCAACATCTCCATGTTTGCGGATGACACGAAGCTGGGCGGCAGTGTTCGCTGTGAGGAGGATGCTAGGAGGCTGCAAGGTGACTTGGATAGGCTGGGTGAGTGGGCAAATGCATGGCAGATGCAGTATAATGTAGATAAATGTGAGGTTATCCACTTTGGTGGCAAAAACAGGAAAGTAGACTATTATCTGAATGGTGGCCGATTAGGAAAGGGGGAGATGCAACGAGACCTGAGTGTCATGGTACACCAGTCATTGAAAGTAGGCGTGCAGGTGCAGCAGGCAGTGAAGAAGGCGAATGGTATGTTGGCATTCATAGCAAAAGGATTTGAGTATAGGAGCAGGGAGGTTCTGCTGCAGTTGTAGAGCGTCTTGGTGAGACCACACCTGGAGTATTGCGTACAGTTTTCGTCTCCAAATCTGAGGAAGGACATTATTGCCATAGAGGGAGTGCAGAGAAGGTTCACCAGACTGATTCCTGGGATGTCAGCACTTTCTTATGAAGAAAGACTGGATAGACTCGGCTTGTACTCGCTAGAATTTAGGAGATTGAGGGGGGATCTTATAGAAACTTACAAAATTCATAAGGGATTGGACTGGCTAGATGCAAGAAGATTGTTCCCAATGTTGGGGAAGTCCAGGATAAAGGGTCACAGCTTAAAGATAGAGGGGAAATCCTTTAGAAACGAGATGAGAAGAACATTTTTAACGCAGAGAGTGGTGAATCTCTGGAACTCTCTGCCACAGAAGGTAGTTGAGGCCAGTTCATTGGCTATATTTAAGAGGGAGTTAGATGTGGCCCTTGTGGCTAGAGGGATCAGGGGCTATGGAGAGAAGGCAGGTACGGGATACTGAGTTGGATGATCAGCCATGATCATATTGAATGGCGGTGCAGGCTCGAAGGGCCGAATGGCCTACTCCTGCATCTATTTTCTATGTTTCTATGTAACTCAAATCCTCTCCCAATGAAGGCCAATGCAATGATTAGCTTTCTTCACTGCATGCTTACTTTCTGTGACTGATGTACAAGGACACCCAGATCTCATTGCACCTTCCCTTTTCCTTATCTAACACCAATTGAATGTGAAAAAGGGTCTCGACCCGAAACATCATCCATTCCTTCTCTCCCAGGGGCGGGGGGGGGGGGGCAAAGAACAATGGAGATTCGGCGTGGGGGGAACTGTTGGGGAGGGGGGGGGGGACAAAATGGGGAGCGGCATGCTTTGTAACTTTGTCAACGCCGCAGGTGGCTGCTATTTGTATACATTGTGTATGCAAGCAAAGAATCTCACTGTGCCTAGTCACATGTGGCAATAAAGTATTCCTATTCCCGCTGAGTTACTCCAGCTTTTTGTGTCTCTCTTCGGTTTAAACCAGCATCTGCAGTTCCTTCTTACACCAATCAGATAATAAGCTGCCTTCTTGTTCTTCCCACCAAAGTGGATAACCTCACATTTATCCACATTGTACTGCATCTGACCTGCATCTTCCCACTCACACAACCTATGCAAGTCAGCCTGCAGCCTCATAGCATCCTCCTCGCAGCTCACACTGCCGCCCAGCTTTGTGTCATCAGCAAACTTGGAGATGTTACATTTAATTCCCTCGTCAAAATATATATTGTAAATTACTGGGGTCCCAGCACTGAACATTGCGGCACCCCCAGATTCATTTGGTGACTGTAAATTATCCCTGCAAAAGTGGGTGGTGGTGGATAAGTGGAAATTAATGGGCACGTGAAAAGGAATAGGCGGCAGGGAATTGTATTGGGGGTAGAGGATTGAAGGGCTATAAGATTACCCTCACAACATTTCAGAAGCATTTAGAGTAGCTATTGAAATACCAAAGCAAATACAAAATGTACCGGGCAAATGTCACAGTCAAAGTCGTGAGGAAACACAATCAGTGACATTATATGTTGATCTTCACCTTTCATTTCACAGGAACAGTCACACAACCTTCAGTCCAAGACCATATCTCACTTTGCAGAACAGCACCAGATTCTCACTGAGAAAGAGCAGCGCGTACTGGCAGATATCCGAGAGGAAGAGAAGAAGATTCTAAATACAATGGAGAAATATCTTGGAGAGATTCAAGAGAATTTAAATTCCATTCAGGAGGAACTCTTAAAGTTGCAACAACAGATGGATCAAAAAAACAGTGTGCTGTTTCTGAAGGTGAGGGGTTACACAACAGTTTGGTGAAGTGAAAGTGCACAGTCACAAAATTGTGGGTGACATTTCAGAAATAAATGCTGCATTTATCAGTAATTCAGAACTAGGTAAATGTTTAATCTGTTTCATCTGTTGTTGTTCCCAAATTAATTGGCCTGCCGTGTAATCTATGGGATCTCAAGACTGCCTGGCCAGAATGTTGAGAGGTGTTTGTGTTCTGTAACGTTTAGAACAATGACAGGTGATCCTATATCTGATCCTAAGGACCATGGAATGGGAAGAGGGCAGTGAATATCTGGGATTCTCCAACCAAGAGACTCTGAGAGGTTTAACATGTTAGACGTATTTAAACCAGAGGAGGATACATTTTTGAAAATTAGGGGAATTGGAATCAAAGGGAATGGGGCAAAGATGAGGAGTTCAGTCCTGGGCTAGATCAGCCATGACCACATTGTGGGGATTAACATTGAAATCTAGAACGTGGCGCACACTTCAGATTGATCATCTATATCCGGTTCCCATCAGCAGTGGGTGGTCACCTTGGGGGAATTTGCTCTGTTTGTTTTGTCGATCTTGTATCACCATAGAATGACATCCTATTCTACATCATAGTCAGGCCATTCGGCCCATCCTATCCAGTCAAGTTTTCTGCTCCACTCATCATCCCTCCCATCTACTCTCCACACCCGGTAACAATACCTTAAATTCCAGGAGCGCTAATGTGTTTATCCCGCTTGCACTTGAATGTATCTCTGCTGTTAAATTTATCTCTGCTATCCCTCCAATGCAAGTGAGGTCCATGTTCTCATGACTGCATTCCTTTCAGTATTTATTGAAGACCACGTTACATTTCAGCTTTGATTATTGGTCTCCCCTTCGATTTGAGATATTATTTCATCCCCACCCATTTAAATCCACCGATAATATTAAATTCTGTCTCATCATTCCTGACATCTTCTCTTGATGAAATCCCATGACCTGCCCAGTCTTTTCAGTAATCCCGTCTGTGAGGGATTCCCCGTTCCAGCGCAGGTCCGCAGAAACAGCAGGTACAGCAAGTACAGTACTTGGAAACAAAGGGGAAGCCTCCATTGTGTCCGGAAACGAGGCCGACGGGCAGGACTTCAGGTCAGAATAAAGCGCAGGGGACTTCGGCCCCCTCTCCCTACTATCCTACTGGCCAACATACAGTCCCTTGAAAATAAAGTGGAGGACTTAAGGGCAAGACTGCTTTATGAAAGGGAGCTGAGGGAATGCTCTGTGTTCTATTACACAGAGACATGGCTCACCCCCAGCTCCCCAGACTCAGCGGTCCAGCCTGAAGGGTTCTCCATCCACCGTATGGACCGTACCCTGGCATCTGGGAAAGGGAGAGGAGGGGGCATCTACCTCATGGTCAACTCTGCGTGGTGCTCAGACGTGGCAGTCCTGTCCGACTCCTGCTCTCCACACCTCGAACATCTGGCGGTGAAGTGCCGTCCCTTTTATCTCCCAAGGGAATTCACCTCCATTATCCTGACCATGGTCAAAATCCCACCCCAGACAGACGTCTGTCTGGCACTGGAGGAGCTGCACGCCGTGGTCAACAAACACCAGACGTCTTACCCCGAGGTATTTACCATCATTGCTGGGGACTTCAATAAGACAAACCTAAAAAAAATCACTCCCTAACTTCCACCAACATGTCTCCTGCTGCACCAGAGGACCTAACACCCTCGACCACTGCTACACCACCATCAAGAATGCCTATCGCTCTATCCCTCGTCCTCACTTCGGTAAATCCGACCATACTGCGGTGCTGCTTCTTCCTGCCTGCAGGCAGCAATTGAAGAGCGCACCCCCAGAGGTGAGGACTGTACAGAGATGGTTGGGGGGGGGGGGGGTGCTGAGGAACAACTCCAGGACTGTTTGGAGTCGGCAACGGACTTGAACGAATACGCCACAGTCGTTACAGACTTCGTAAAGAAATGTGTGGAGGACTGCATCCCCACCAAAACCTTCCGAGTGTTTCCCAATCAGAAACCTTGGATGAACTTTGAGATCCGAACTCTTCTGAAGTCCAGACACAGGGCATTCACTTCCGATGATACAATGGCCTACATGAAGACCAGATACGACCTTGGTAAGGCCATCAAAAAGGCCAAAAGGGACTTCTGCTCCAAACTGGAGGATGAGACAGGTGTTCGGCAGCTGTGGCGGGGCCTGAATGCAATCACCTCCTACAAGGCAAAACCAGGAGGCAGCTCGAATGTCGGCGAAACATCACTCCCTGACGAGCTCAATGCGTTTTACGCACGCTTTGATAGGGAGAATACTGATGTGCCTTCCCGATCCCCCATTCGCTGTGATGGCATTTCAGTCTCAGTCACAGAGGCCGACGTCAGGAAATCCTTCAGAGTGGTGAACCCCCGAAAAGCACCTGGTCCTGATGGTATACCCGGTCGGGTTCTAAAAACCTGTGCGGACCAACTGGCTGGAGTTTTTGCGGACATTTTCAACCTCTCACTTCTGAGGTCTGAGGTCCCCACCTGCTTTAAAAGGGCATCAATTATACCAGTGCCCAAGAAGAGTAAGGTGACGTGCCTCAATGACTATCGACCAGTGGCACTAACGCCGGTGGTGATGAAGTGCTTTGAGAGGTTGATCCTGGTGCAAATCAACTCCTACCTCGACAAAAACATGGACCCACTGCAGTTCGCTTACCGCCACAACAGATCAACGGTGGATGCGATCTCGCTGGCCCTCCACTCCGCTCTGGACCACTTGGACAACAAAAACTCATGTCAGGCTGTTATTCATCGATTACAGCTCAGCATTTAACACAATCATCCCCTCCAAGCTGGTTACCAAACTCGCAGAACTGGGTCTGCGCATCCCTCTGCAAATGGATCCTCGACTTCCTCATTCACAGACCACAGTCTGTTCGTATTGGTGGAAATGTGTCAGCCTCGATAACAATCAGCACGGGAGCACCTCAAGGCTGCGTGCTCCGCCCCCTGCTGTACTCACTCTATACTCATGACTGCGTAGCCAGTTACAGTGCGAACTCCATCATCAAGTTCGCTGACGACACCACTGTTGTGGGATGTATCACTGATGGGGATGAGTCAGAGTATAGAAGAGAGATCGAGCAACTGTCCATATGGTGCCAGCGCAATAACCTGGCCCTCAACACCAGCAACACCAAGGAATTGATTGTGGACTTTGGAAGGAGTAGGAGGGGGACCCACAGCCCCATTTATATCAACGGGTCGATGGTTGAAAGGATCAAGAGCTTCAAATTCCTGGGCGTGCACAACTCTGAAGATCTTTCCTGGTCCAAGAACACTAATGCAATCATCAAGAAAGCTCATCAGCGCCTCTACTTCCTGAGAAGATTACGGAGAGTCGGTTTGTCAAGGAAGACTCTCTCTAGCTTCTACAGGTGCACAGTAGAGAGCATGCTGACCGCTTGCATCGTGGCTTGGTTCGGCAATTTGAGAGCCCTGGAGAGGAAAAGACTACAAAAAGTAGTAAACACTGCCCAGTCCATCATCGGCTCCGACCTTCCTTCCATCGAGGGGATTTATCGCAGTCGCTGCCTCAAAAAGGCTGGCAGTATCATCAAAGACCCACACCATCCTGGCCACACACTCACCTCCCTGCTACCTTCAGGTAGAAGGTACAGGAGCCTGAAGACTGCAACAACCAGGTTCAGGAATAGCTACTTTCCCACAGCCATCAGGCTATTAAACCTGGCTAGGCCAAAACTCTGATTATTAATAACCCATTTTCTGTTATTTGCACTTTATCAGTTTATTTATTCATGTGTGTATATATTTATATTCTGGTATATGGACACACTTATCTGTTTTGTAGTAAATGCCTACAATGTTCTGTGTGCTGAAGCAAAGCAAGAATTTCATTGTCCTATACAGGGACACATGACAATAAACTCACTTGAACTTGAGTAAGTTCCATCCTCTCATTTATGGCGTCATTCTCATGAACATTCCTTGTGCTTTCCCCCATCGTTCTACATCTCGGCGGAAATATCCGCTTTCTGTCTGCATGACAGTGGAGATAATAGTTGGGAAATGGGAATTATCGAGGGTTACAGAAATTTGATGAAATTCCCGCTGTCGGGATGAGATCGGTCCATCTCAATCAATTGAGATTTGTGTTTTATTTCTTTCAGGAGGAAGCTGATCGCAAGCGAAGGTAGGACATTGTCTTGATGGAAACATTGTACGTTTTTGTGGAACAACTCAAAACATTTCTAATGCTCAGTTTATGACCAGCTGTTAAATATTTCCAGGGTTCGTGATGAAGCCAAACCACTGTCGGTGGTAGATGAAGCCTTGCCGATTGAAAAGTTTCATTGCTCTCTTTCGTTCAACACAACAGCCAAAGAAATATCTGAGGACATCAAGCGAGGTAAAGCTTATATCTTTTCCATTATTCTTGTTTCTGACATCTTTAAGCCGTACACCTGACACGTAACACCTTATAATTTCGCAGCCTCGCACAGCCCGGTTTGAACTTCCCCACAACATCCATAAACACAACTGCCCTGTTCCACTGAAATGATTTCCACGTGCCTTGACTCCATCCTACCCCCCCTGGTCCAATCTGTACCGACCTATGTCCAAGATACCTCACATGACTTTGTCCCTTTAATGACTTCTGCTCTCAGAGCCCCCACCCCCTCATCTTTACCATGGACGTTCATTCACTCTACACCTCCATCCCCCACCAGGGAGGCCTTAAAGTCCACTGTTTCTTCCTCGACCGCAGAACCATCCAATTTCCCTCTACTAACCTACTCCGCTGGTTCTCACTCTTAATAACTTCTCCTTCAAATCCTCCCACTTCCTCCAAGTCCAAGGTGAACTCTATCTCCATTACATTGATGACTGCATCAGTGCTACCTCCTGCACCCATGCAGAACTCATGGACCATCAACTTCACCATCAATTTCCATCCTGTAATCAAATTTACTTGGACCATCACCGACACCTCCCTCCCCTTTCTTCATCTCACAGTTTCCATCACAGTAAATAGACTATTGACTGACACCTATTACAAACCCACTGACTTCCACAACTTACTCGGCTACACTTTTCCCTATCCTGCTTCATGCAAAGACTCCATCCCCTACTCCCAATTCCTCCGTCTGCGCCGCATCTGCGCCCAAGATGAGGTATTCCAAACCAGGAAATCTGAGATGTCCTCAATCTTTAGGGAATGGGGGTTCCCCTCTCCCATCATAGATGAGGCCCACACTCATGTCTCCTCGATACCCCACAGCTCTGCCCTTGCTCCCCCTCCCCCTAGTCGCATCTTAGATAGAGTCCCCCCTTGTCCTTACCTTTCACCCCATCAGCCGCCACACACAACACATAATCCTCCAAAGTTTCCGCCACCTCCAACGGGATCCCACCACTAGCCACATTTTCCCATCTCCTCCCCTTTCTACCTTCCGCAAAGACCATTCCCTCTGCAACTCCTTGGTTAACTCATCCCTTCCCACCTAAACCACTCCCTCCCCAGTACGTTCCCCTGCAACTGCAGAAGATGCAACACCGGTCCCTATACCTCCTCTCTTGACTCTGTCCTGGAACCCCAACAGTCCTTTCACATTAGGCAGAGATTCACTTGCACCTCCTCCAACCTCATCTACTGTATCCGTTGTTCAAGGTGTGGACTCTTATACATCGATGAGACCAAACACAGACTGGACGATTGTTTTGCTGAACACCTTCGCTCAGTCTGCCTGAACCTACCTGATCTCTCGGTTGCTAAACACTTTAATTCCCCTTCCCATTCTCACACAGACCTTTCTGTCCTAGGTCTCCTCCAATGTCAGAGTGAGGTTAAACACAAATTGGAGGAACAGCATCTCATATTTCCCTTGGGCAGCTTACAGCCCAATGGTATGAAATGTTGATTTCTCTAACTTCAGGTAGCACCGGCATTCTCTCTCTCTCTATCCCTCCCCCACCCAAGTCACACTAGTTTCTCATTTTCACCTAACAAACAGCTAACAATGGCCTGTTTCATCTTATCGTTATTTTTTGCATATCTTCCATTCATTGTTCTTTATCTCAATATAATAGCAAGAATGTCCTTCCTCAAATTAGGGGACCAAAACTGCACAAAATACTCCAGGTGTGGTATCACTAGTGGTCTGTAGAACTGCAGAAGGACCTCTTTACTCCTATACTCTTGTTATAAAGGCCAACATGCAATTCACTTTCTTCACTGCCTGCTGTACCTGCACGCTTACTTTCATAGACTGATGAACAAGGACCCCCAGATCCCGTTGTTCTTCCTCTTTTCCCCAACTTGGAGATTATTTAGATAATAATCTGGCTTCCTGTTTTTTATACCAAAGTGGATAACCTCACACTTATCCACATTAAACTTCATCTGCCTTGATTCTGCCCACTCCCCCAACCTGTCCAAGTCAACCTGCATTCTCATACCATCCTCCTCACAGTTCACACTGCCACCCAGCTTTGTGTCATCTGCAAATTTGCTAATGTTACTTTGAATCCCTTCATCCAAATCATTGATGTATATTGTAAATAGCTGCGGTCCCGGCACCGAGCCTTGCGGTGCCCCACTAGTCACTGCTTGCCATTCTGACCCGTTTATCCCTACTCTTTGTTTCCTGTCTGGCAACCAATTTTCTATCCATGTCAGCACTCTACCCCCAATACCATGTGCCCTAATGTTGCCCACTAATCTCCTATGTGGGACCATATCAATATAGAAACATAGAAACATAGAAAGTAGGTGCAGGAGTAGGCCATTCGGCCCTTCGAGCCTGCACCAGCATTCAATATGAGCATGGCTGATCATCCAACTCAGTATCCTGTACCTGCCTTCCCTCCATACCCCCTGATCTCTTTAGCCACAAGGGCCACATCTAACTCAATCTTAAATCTAGCCAATGAACTGGCCTCAACTACCTTCTGTGGCAGAGAATTCCAGAGATTCACCACTCTCTGTGTGAAATATGTTTTTCTCATCTCGGTCCTAAAAGATTTCCCCCTTATCCTTAAACTGTGACCCCTTCTTCTGGACTTTCCGGTCATCGGGAACAATCTTCCTGCATCTAGCCTGTCCAACCCCTTAAGAATTTTGTAAGTTTCTATAAGATCCCCCCTTAATCTTCTAAATTCTAACGAGTACAAGCCGATCCTATCCAGTCTTTCTTCATATGAAAGTCCTGACATCCCAGGAATCAATCTGGTGAACCTTCTCTGTACTCCCTCTATGGCAAGAATGTCTTTCCTCATATTAGGAGACCAAAACTGTATGCAATACTCCAGGTGTGGTTTCACCAAGACCCTGTACAACTGCAGTAGAACCTCCCTGCTCCTATACTCAAATCCTTTTGCTATGAATGCTAACATACCATTCACTTTCTTCACTGCCTGCTGCACCTGCATGCCTACTTTCAATGACTGGTGTACCATGACACCCAGGTCTCGTTGCAACTCCCCTTTTCCTAATCGGCCACCATTCAGATAAAAGTCTACTTTCCTGTTTTTGCCACCAAAGTGGATAACCTCACATTTATCCACATTAAACTGCATCTGCCTTGCATTTGCCCACTCACCCAGCCTATCCAAGTCACATTGCAGCCTCCTAGCGTCCTCCTCACAGCTAACACTGCCCCCCAGCTCCGTGTCATCCGCAAATTTGGAGATGTTGCATTCAATTCCCTCGTCCAAATCATTAATATATATTGTAAATAGCTGGGATCCCAGCACTGAGCCTTGTGGTACCCCACTAGTCACTGCCTGCCATTGTGAAAAGGACCCGTTTACTCCTACTCTTTGCTTCCTGCCAGCCTGTTCTCTATCCACATCAATACTGAACCCCCAATACCGTGTGCTTTAAGTTTGTATACTAATCTCTTATGTGGGACCTTGTCGAAAGCCTTCTGAAAGTCCAGATATAACACATCCACTGGTTCTCCCTTATCCACTCTACTAGTTACATCTTCGAAAAATTCTATAAGATTCGTCAGACATGATTTACCTTTCATAAATCCAAGTGATTTCACCACTTTCCAAATGTGCTGCTATCCCATCTTTAATAACTGACTCTAGCACTACGGATGTTAGACTATCTGGTCTGTAAGTCCCCGTTTTCTCTCTTCCTCCCTTTTTAAAAAGTGGGGTTACATTCGCTACCCTCCAATCCTCGGGAACTACTCCAGAATCTAAAGAGTTTTGAAAAATTATCACTAATGCATCCATATTTCTGGGGCGAATTCCTTAAGTACTCTGGGAAGTACTTATGGAACCTATCTGGTCCTGGGAATTTATCGGCCTTTAATCCATTCAATTTACCTAACGCCACTTCCCGGTTAACCTGGATTTCACTCAGTTCCTCCATCTCATTTGACCCCCGGTACCCTGCTATTTCCGGCAGATTATTTATGTCTTCTTTAGTGAAGACAGAACCAAAGTAGCTATTCAATTGGTCTGCCATGTCCTTGTTCCCCATGATCAATTCACCTGTTTCTGACTGCAAGGGACCTACATTTGTATTAACTAATCTTTTTTTCTTCACATATCTATAAAAACTTTTGCAGTCAGTTTTTATGTCCCCTGTTTCAAATGCTTTCTGAAAGTCCAGGTACACTACCGTTGGGTCCCAGCATCCACTGACTCTCCCTTGTCCATTTTCCTAGTTACGTCCTCAGAAAATTCCAGAAGATTAGTCAAGCATGATTTCCCCTTCGTAAATCCATGCTGACTCGGACCGATCCTGTTACTGCTATCCAAATGTGCGGCTATATAATTGACTCCAGCATCTTCCCCACCACCGATGTCAAGCTAACTGGTCTATAATTCCCTGTTTTCTCTCTCCTGCCTTTCTTAAAAAGCCATGATTGTACATTGCAGAATCAGGCCCTTCGGCCCATCACGTCCATGACCACCTTTCCCCCCCCCCCCGCTATACTAATCGATTTGCTCACGTTACATCGCTATTCTTCTACACCTCACCTATTTAAGTGCCTCAAGTATAGTGATAACTGGACTAAGTGGGACCCGTTGGGTCCCAGCATCACACAGGAGGGCTGGTCACCCAACGCTATATTCCACCTCTCCACCAATTCCAATATTGCTGGCCAGTGGGGGGGTGGGGGGGCTTTCTGTTGCGCTAATATGGGTGTTGTGGGCCAAAGGGACTGGTTTCCAGAGGGCTAGTATGACCATTGTGAGCCAATTGGATTCTTGGGCTGGCAGCTAGTATGGGTGTTGTGGGCTGAAGGGACTGGTTTCCAGAGGGCTAGTATGTACATTGTGGGCCGAATGGATTCTTGGGCTGGCAGCTCAGTCTTCAGAAGCGTTTTCTTTTTGCATGCAAAAACCCACTTCAGAACCATGGGGGATTTAAAAATTTTACACCCAGATTTATCACGTCTGAAACTTTTTGGATACCAAAGGAATCAAGAAAAACACAAATAATGCCTTACTGTTGATGAAATGCAGTAAGCAAACGCGATAATTCCCAATATTTTCAATCTCGATGTCTGCACGGCCAATGTTCGCCAAGCACTTTAGCTGTTGTTGTCCCTTCGCTTCTCTTTACCTTAATTTCTCTTCACTTTTGGAATTCTGAAGTAGGATAGATTTCTCTCATGGTTTCCCCCGACTTCCACAATTATTTACACAATTTTGGCGGATTTAACAGGTAGGAAAGTACGCGTTTCATGTATTAACAACATATACCAGAAGCTGCGATGTCCTCCAGATGGATTGAGCGGTTCCGTTTGTCAAGCCCTTTCACCTGGAGACCTTACGTGCAACCCCCCTATACACACACACAGACTCTCAGACACGCGCTCTCACACACAGACACACACACACACAGACTCACTCACTCACACACACACACACAGACACACACAGACTCACACACACAGCCACACAAGCTCACACACACACAGACTCACACACACAACCAATACTAAAATGCCAAGTAACTTCAGAATGTGGTGAACATACAGTGTGTAAACCGAATGATTCAAACGTTTAACGCCACCTGTCGAGGCTGCTGCTGAAGCAAAAACGTGCTTTAAATAACGTCCAACAAACACACTCACCATAGACAGAGCAGTAAGCTCTCTTGAATTATTCAATGACGTCTTCACTCTGTGCCTTCTGCAGTCAGCGCCATCTTGCCACGAACCAGAAATGACGCACTCAGCGCCATCTTGCCGCTAACCGGAAATCTTGCCACTATGCGGAAGCATGGAATGAGTGCTAATTTTGCAATTAAACACAGTCTGATCTAATAAACTCTTTATTCACGCTTTATCCATCTGAAAACTGTTGAAAGCCCTTTAAAAGCCAAGCCAATTGGGCAAACACTTTGCAAGCCAACAAAACACATTTTCTGAAAGCCCTTTAAAAGCCAAGGCAATTGGGCAAACACTTTCCAAGCCAACCAAACAAATTTGCTGAAAGCCCTTTAAAAGCCAAACCAATTGGGCAAAAACACTTTGCAAGCCAACAAAACACATTTGCTGAAAGCCCCTGAAAAGCCAAGCCAATTGGACAAACACACTTTGCAAGCCAACAAAACACATTTGCTGAAAGCCCTTTAAAAAGCCAAAAAGCCAATTGGGCAGAAACACTTTGCAAGCCAACAAAACACATTTGCTGAAAGCCCTTGAAAAGCCAAGCCAATTGGGCAAAAACACTTTGCAAGCCAACAAAACACATTTGCGGAAATCCCCTGAAAAGCACAGCCAATTGGGCAAAAACACTTTGCAATCCGACAAAACACATTTGAGGAAAGCCCTTTAAAAAGCCAAGCCAATTGGGCAAAAACATTTTGCAAGCCAACAAAACACATTTGCTGAAAGCCCTTTTAAAAGCCAAGCCAATTGGACAAAAACACTTTGCAAGCCAACAAAACACATTTGCTGAAAGTCCTTCAAAAAGCCAAAAAGCCAAAAAGCCAAAAAGCTAATTGGGCAAAAACACTTTGCAAGCTAACAAAACACATTTGCTGAAAGCCCTTTAAAAAGCCAAAAATCCAATTGGGCCAAAACACTTTGCAAGCCAACCAAACACATTTGCAGAAAGCCCTTTAAAAATCCAAAATGCCAATTGGGCAAAAACACTTTGCAAGCCAACAAAACACATTTGCTGAAAGCCCTTTAAAAAGCCAAAAAGCCAATTGGGCAAAAACACTTTGCCAATCACCCACTCTCAGTGTAAAGAAAACTTCCAACTCAGATCCACTTTAAAATTCCTTACTCTAAAGATAAACCTGCACTCTCTTTATCTGATATCCCTACATGCGAATAAGGTTTTGATAATCTACCCTGCATCCTGCTGCAGATTTTGACAACCTTCCCCGCTATCCACAATTTTTGAGTCCTCCACAGACTTACCAATCACACCTCCTACATTCACATCCAAGCCATGAACATATAACATAAACAGCAAATGTTGCAGCACCGATCTCTGCTGCACTCCACCAGTCACAGACCTCCAAGCAGAAAAACCATCCTTCTACAGCTATCTTCTACCTCCAACCACCAAGTCAATTTTGGATCCATTTCACCAGCTCGCCTTGGATCCCACATGACTTCACTTTCTGGACCAGCCTTACACGCGGAACAGTGTCAAGTCCCTCAGTGAAGTTCATACATTGGTTCACAATGAGATCAGTGTGTTCTTAGTTGTACACACCCATCAAATCCACCCGCGAATCCCCTCTCTTTCAGCGACCCTACAACCACAAGTCTCCATCCATTCTGTCTCCCCCCCGACCGGCCCCCAGGGACTCTCTGATTCTCTGCTTCTCCCCCCAGTCTCCGTCACCCTGGATGTGGAAACAGCGCATCCGTGGCTCGAGGTGTCTGAGGATCGGAAGAGGGTGAGATGGACCCGGACCCGGAGGAGTCTCCCTGACACCAAGAAGAGGTTTACAGACAGCCCGTGTGTGCTGGGATCGGAGGGATTCACATCGGGGAGACATTACTGGGAGGTGGAGGTGACGGGGAGTCAGTGGTGGAGTCTGGGAGTCGCCGCAGAGTCTGTGGAGAGGAAGAGACCGGTCCCACTGACCCCGGAGACTGTAGTCTGGAGGATCAGGCGGCAGGGTGACGAGTTTTTTACATTCACCTCCCCACCATCCCGTCTCCCCGCCCGTCCCGTCCCCGGGAGGGTGGGAGTTTATCTCAGTTACGAGTCCGGGACAGTTTCATTTTACGACGCGGACACCAAGTCCCATCTCCACACCTTCACTGGGAATAAATTCACGGAGAAACTTTATCCTTTCTTCGAGACTTGGGATGTATGCAAGTGGCTGAGAATCTGCTACAGTTCCGCTTCGGGTGTGTAAAAGGGTCGGGTCCTGGGACCGGCGTCAGGAGCGGGGCTCAGGGGCTGTGGGGCAGAAACCCGGTGGACAACAGGTCGGCGCTGAACGGCTCCCATTTAATCCCAAATTCCGCGTCGTGAAACCCCAGTGAGCGCGGAAATAAAACCAGGGGGAATGTAAATGTGGGAAGAGTGAAATAAACAGCAACTGAAATCAAAGCTGTCTTTTGATCCGTTCATTTTAATGCGTTAACCGCGTCCGGCATCGGAACAGAAATTACTTTAATGAAAATATAAAGATTGAAACAATCTCCCTTCCCGCGGGTTCAGCAGCAGCCGCGGTCAGCGGGTCCTGAGCTCCGGGCTCCCCCGGGTCCTGAAGTCCGCCGACTCTTGTCCCTTCCCAACCAAACCACCCCCACCCCTGGTGATTTCCTTTGCAACCGCAGGAAATGCTACACTTGTCACTTTACCTTCCCCCTCGACTCCATCCAAGGACCCAAGCAGTCTCTCCAGGTGAGGCAAAGGTTCACCTGCACCTCCTCCAACCTCATTTATTGCATCCGCTGTTCCAGGTGTCAACTGCTCTACATCGGTGAGACCAAGCCCAGGCTTGGCGATCACTTCGCCCAACACGTCCGGTCAGTTCGCAATAACCAACCTGATCTCCGGTGTCTCAGCACTTAAACTCCCCCTCCCATTCCGAATCCGACCTTTCTGTCCTTGGCCTCCTCCATGGCCAGAGTGAGTCCCATCGCAGATTGGAGGAGCAGCACCTCATATTTCGCTTGTTTACACCCCAGCGGTATGAACATTGACTTCTACAATATCAGGTAGTCCTTGCTTTCTCCCTCCTTCCCCTCCCCTTCCCAGCTCTCCCACAGCCTCCTGTCTCCGCCTCTCCTTTCTCTGTGCGGAGTTTGTACGTTCTCCCCGTGACCTGTGTGTTTTTTCTCCGAGATCTTCCGTTTTCCTCCCACTCGCCGAAGACCTACAGCTTTGTAGGTCAATTGGTCTTGGTAAATTGTAAAATGTAAATTGTTGCTAGTGTGTGTAGGATAATGCTAATGTGCGGGGATCACTGGTCGACGCGGGCTCGGTGGGCCGAAGGGCCTATTATTAGATTAAAGAGTGATTTATTGCCATATGTCCCAAAACAGAATAATGAAATACTTGCTTGCAGCAGCACACGGCTCTGTAAAACACAGGATACCCACAAACAACATCAGTGTATATAAAAACAAACACACATAAATAAATAGAAAATGGTAATTCAAAGTCAAAATGTAATTCCCCCAAGTTTATAGAGTCTGGAGTGTATTTGGAGGTTGGAGTGTTTAATAGCTGATGGATGTATGGACGATGCAGTTTTCAGGCTCCGGTACCTTCTTCCCGATGGTAGCAGCGAGATGAGACCGTGGCCAGGGTGGTGTGGGTCTCTGATGATGCCGGCTGCCTTTTTGTGACAGCGCCTCCTGTAGATCCCTCAGATTCCTATTCAATCTTTTCCCCTTCACCTTGAGCCTATATCCTCTGGTCCTCGATTCCCCTACTCTGGGCAAGAGACTCTGTGTATCCACCCGATCTATTCCTCTCATGATGGTATACATCTCTATAAGATCAATACACCTCTAGAAGATCAGATGTGCACACAGATTTTGCCGGGGGGGGGGGGGAGCGGAAAGAGAGGGAGGGGCGGGGTGGGGAGATGACTGGAAATTTGAGTCCACACATTTCTGTCATCATCTCCCACCCCTCCCAGTCACCCTGCTCCTTTCTCCTCTTCCACACGCTCACGTCCCCATCTCCAAGACCCCATTGCACTGTTATCCACCCCGAGTCCCATTATCAGTACCCCATTCCTGCTTTTCCCCAAATGCCTTGATTCCTTTAGCCCGAAGAGCGAAATCCAGATCTCTCTTGAATACATCCAGTGAATAGGCGTCCTATGCCTTCTGTGGCAGAGAATTCCACAGATTCACAACTCTCTGGGTGAAAACGTTTTTCCTCATCTCAGTCCTAAATAGTCTACCCCTTATTCTTAAACAGTGTGACCCCTGGTTCCGGACTCTCCCAACATGGGGAACATGTTTCCTGCATCTACCCTGCCCAATCCCTTGAGAACTTATGTATTTTACGGAGAAAATGGGGGCAACTCACCTGGCTAAGGGGATCAGAGGGTATGGAGAGAAGGCAGGTACGGGATACTGAGTTGGATGATCAGCCATGATCATATTGAATGGCGGTACAGGCTCGAAGGGCCGAATGGCCTACTCCTGCACCTAATTTCTATGTTTCTATGTTTCTATGACGTCAGGGCGAAGTTACCTCTCTCTCTCCAGTACAATTGTCAACAAAACACAATTCAACCTTCTGAAGAAGGGTCTCGACCCGAAACATCACCCATTCCCTCTCTCCAGAGATGCTGCCTGTACCGCTGAGTTACTCCTGCATTTTGTGTCTATCTACAATTCTACCCTCTCTGGTCCGGAAGTGGTTTAGTTCACGCCCCCTCACGACGCGCATTGTATGGGCGGTTCTGTCCAACACAGCAGAGCAGGCAGTGATGCCCCTGACCGACATAGGAAACCTGAACGGAACCTCTGGAGACTCTGCGCCCCACCCAAGGTTTCCGTGAGGTTCCCGGAGGTTTTTGTCAGTCTCCCTACCGGCTTCCACAACCTGCAACCTCCGGCAACGACCAGCAACCTCCGGGAATTCCCCCTTATCCTTAAACTGTGACCCCTTGTCCTGGACTTCCGGTGGCGCTATGGAATAGGAGAGACTCGCGCCAACTAGCTCCGTGAAAAATCCGAAAAAACGGGAGGAAAAGACAGATCCTACCTGCAGAAACCGGGACCGATTGTTTTGAACTAAGCCCGTGACGTCATCAGGCGCGCGACACCGGCAGTATGTCGACTCAACATACTCCCCCCCACAAGGCAAAAAACGGCAAGACTAAAGAGGTAGGCCCAACTGAAGCCTCGGCCTCAGGTTTAACAGCATCCCGAGAAGACATCTCAAAGAAGAAGAAAAAGACTGAGATGGAAGAATTAAAGACGTTCCTTAAGGAGGAACTTAAAAATCTTAGACAGGACTTTAAAGAGGACCTAGCATCTTTTAAAAAAGAAATGAAAGACCAAATTAAAGAAGATGTTACAGAGATTGTACACGAAGTCCTTGAAGACTGGAAATTAGATATGGAAAGAAATATGACTCAAAATGTTGAAGAAGTAAATGAAAAACTGAATAAGATGGAATCCAGATTTGATTCTAAACTTGAACCTATTCTCCTGACATTAGACCAACACTACAAGATTGTAAAAGAACTTGAGGAACTTGCTGAGACAAGCACCGCAACTACAAAACAACTCATCACTGAGAACCAACGCCTATCAAAGTTATTGTATCAAATAACTGAAAAATGTACAGACTTGGAGGGACGACAGAGGCGTCAGAATTTAAGAATCGTGGGCATCCAGGAAGGCAGAGAGGGGACTCGTGACCCCCGTGAATTTGCTGCAGAAGTACTGAAAACAATTTTGAACCTGGATCAGGCGCCATTACTTGCCCGAGCGCACAGAGTGGGTCGCCCAAAGGTGGGCGACCGACCAAGAATAATGATAGTAAAGGTCCAATATGACCATGTATTGGATGACATGATGAGGAAAATTGGTAAAAGCAGAAATCTTGTATATGAAGGAGACAAGATTAGCGTATTCAGAGATTACCCCGTGGAAGTTGCTAAGAAAAGAGCGCTGTTCACAGAAACAAGAAGAATACTGAAGAACATAAAGAATCTGAGATATGGACTGTTATACCCCGCAACACTGAGAGTCAGTTACGAGAAGAAGGAATACTACTTCATCAAGCACACGGAAGCATTTGAATTTGCCAAGAAAGTCGAAGACAAGATCAAAGATTGAAAAATATTCAACTCTTAACACCTACTCGGACACTGCTATCTCGCAGAGAAGATATGGAACTCTAAACTTTAAACTATTATATTTAAGAGTTGCCTAATTTTCGCAATAAGAATTGGGTATATTTCCTACAACGGATATATATAAAACTAACATCCTAGTACTAACCTCTAACCTCTAACAACTATTAATAATCAAGAATATTAACTAACACTAACTAATGATAACAAGATTATTTAGATTATTTAAGAATTAATTAAAAGTATGAAATATAAGTAAAGTATGATTCAGGTATTTTATAATGAGAAATGTCTGATGGCCCTTGCCCTGATGTTTTCGTTTTTGATTACTCTTTGATAGATGTTTAGATTATACAAAACTAATATCTCAATTTGAGACTACTAATTATACCATTAATGGAATATAATCAATATTTCTTTCCCCCCCACAAATTGTATGCATCGAATTGGAAACTTTCCTTTCAAGGAAAGCACGGAGCTAGTATTTTTATAAACCAAAAGCTACGGAAGTCCATAGATGCTTAGCCACATTAGGGTGGCTATCACTAACTGCACTAATTGTAGTTGTAGTTGCTTTTCTTTTTTACTTTCCACACTTTACTAACCCTATTAGCTATCACCTTTTTTTATCTTATATCACATTATATTTTGTATTTGGAATGGAATTGCATATTTTATTTAAGGAGATACGTTCGGCTGGAAAACAGACGTGACCTAAAATTCATCTACCTGAAGTTCAAGTATAAGGTAGGGTTGAGTGTGCTGAATCATCTGCTCTACCACTTAATCACAAGATGCAAGACATGAATATAAAAATTGGGGGTGAGGGAATTAAATTCTGTAGTTGGAATGTTAAGGGAATTAATGAACCTATCAAGAGAGGCAAAGTGTTAGCACATTTAAAATCATTGAAAACAGATATAATATTTCTCCAGGAGACACATCTTAAAAAGGAAGCACAACATAGACTGAAAGCAAAATGGATTGCTAAAGCGTACCATTCTTCATTCTCACATAAATCAAGAGGTGTTGCAATATTAATTCGTAAAGGTATACCCTTTAAACATATATCAACGATAGAAGACATTGAAGGCAGATATATTATAATAATAGGGGAGTTATACTTAAAAAAGGTGACTCTCCTCAATGTGTATGGACCAAATTTTGATAGCCCTCTGTTTTTTAAGAGAATTCTTAACAATATCCCGGAAGGCACACAACAAAACTTAATAATTGGTGGAGATTTAAATTGTACATTGGATGCTTGTTTGGACAGATCATCAACTCAAAGAAAACTAAAATCTCGATCAAGTGAATTTTTAAATTCATACATTAATACCACTAATATTAAGGACGTTTGGAGAATTGAAAATCCATCGGGCCGAGAATATTCATTTTACTCACCAGTACATAAAACTTATTCAAGGATAGATTATTTTTTGGTAGATTCAAAACTTATCCCATTCACCTATAACTCACAATATCACAACATCATAATCTCAGACCATGCCCCATTAACATTTATGATCAAAGTAAACGGAATGGCAGAGACACAGTCACAATGGAGATTTAATCCCCAAATCTTAAAAGATAAGTCATGTAATGAATATCTAGTAAAACAAATTAAAATGTTTTTTGAGGCTAACGATAGCCCTGAAATCTCTGCCTCGCTTCTTTGGGAAACATTTAAAGCATTTGTACGAGGAGCATTAATTTCTTCCCAATCATTTTTTAATAAAGAGAATAGGGCCAAACAAAAGAAACTGGAAATGGAAATAAAGCAATTAGACACAGAAAATGCAGCAGCACCATCCACGATAAAACACAATAAAATTGCAGTATTGAAATATAAATTAAACAAGATTTATTCAGACCAAGTTATAAAACTTTATCAACATACAAAACAATTAAATTTTGAATTTGGTGACAAACCACAAAAACTATTAGCGCGTCAACTTCGCAAATTGGACGGGGAAAAAACAATATACAAAATTAGAACAGATAAGGGAGAAACATTAACATTGCCAAAAGATATTAATGATAGATTTCTACAATACTATCAAAAATTGTATTCATCTAAAATAACAGAACAATCAACGGGAATGGAAACATTTTTACAGAATTGTAAGTTTGCGGGTCTAGATCAGAAAGAGAGAGAATTGCTAGCGGCTGAAATTACGATAAAAGACATTGAAGAATCAATAAAGTCCTTAAAAAACGGAAAGTCGGCAGGACCCGATGGTCTAAATTCGGAATTTTATAAAAAAATTTATGACTTGCTTTCCCCACGCCTACAGACAATGTACAAATATGCTTATACTCAACAGAAACTCCCAGAAACTCTAAATGAATCAACAATCATACTTATACCAAAAACGGACAAGGATCTTGAAGACCCAGGTTCATACAGAGCTATAGCCCTCTTAAATACTGATCAGAAAATATTAACTAAGATTCTATCTAATAGATTGAGCTTAGTGATCAGTAAATTAATACATCCTGACCAAACAGGGTTTATCCCCAAACGGTATTCATTTTTTAATCTGAGAAGATTATTTAATATTATATACTCCAATAGAATCCCCAACGCAGAGCTAGCAATTATCTCGTTAGATGCTGAAAAAGCATTTGACCAGGTAGAATGGCCATATTTATTTTCGGTGATGGAAAAATTTCAACTAGGAGAGAAGTACTGTACATGGGTTAAATTGTTATATTCTAACCCAACAGCTAGAATATTAACAAACAAAATGTTATCAACTAAATTTAATCTCTCTAGAGGCTGTAGACAAGGATGCTCACTATCACCACTATTATTTGCCCTTGCAATCGAACCCCTAGCAGAAAGCGTTAGAAACCATCCAGGAATATTTGGATACAATACTAGAGACACAAGGAATAAAATCTCCTTATATGCAGATGATATATTAATATATATTACAAAATTAGAAACTAGTATTCCAAACCTATTAAATCTAATAACTCAATTTGGTCAGTTTTCGGGATATAGAATCAATTGGAATAAAAGCGAAATCATGCCAATAACAAAATTCAATTTACATACAATACAACAATCCCCTTTTAAAATAGTTAAAGATAAATTTAAATACTTAGGAATCTGGGTAACTAAGACATATACCTCTTTATTTAAACTAAATTTCCCACCCTTACTGAATAAACTACATAAGAATATTCAATACTGGAAAACACTCCCCATTTCAATGCTTGGGAGAATTAATGCTATAAAAATGATTTTTTTACCGCAACTACTGTACCTACTTCAATTAATTCCGATATATATCCCAAAAACTTTTTTCAAAAAAGTCGACTCCATTGTTACAAGTTTTGTCTGGGATTATAAGAATCATAGAATAAGTAAAAAACATTTATGTAAATCAAAGATAAATGGAGGTCTGGCTTTGCCAAATTTCTTATTTTATTTTTGGGCAGTCCATATTAAAAACATGAATTTTTGGCTGGAAGAAATGGACCAACAACCAGATTGGCTAATGATGGAAAAGGAAGACTGTATACCTTTTGAAATTGGACCGATCATATTTGCCCCCACAAAACAGCACAAAAAAACCTATAAAGAAAACCCCATAATACATAGTGGAATACGAATTTGGAAACAAATAAAAAAAGATTTAAAATTGAATAATATACCACTCTGCCTTCCCATTGTAAATAATCCTTTGTTCAAATCATCCTTTATGGACAAAGGTTTCACACAATGGAAAAATCATGGAATCAAAAATATAGGACATCTTTATGGGAAAGGTACTTTTCTTTCATTTCAAGAGTTACAACTGAATTATGGATTGCACTCAAATAATTTTTTCAGATATCTACAAATTAGAGATTATGTTAAATCTAATACACAAGTTTACAGGAATAGGGAATCAGAAATTCTTGATGAGTGTCTGAACAAGCATCCTAATACTGAAAAACTAATAGCTTATATTTATAACACCCTACTAAATAACGAGGTACCACCGACCGAACTACATAGATACAAATGGGAAATTGAAATAGGTCATCCTATCACGAAAGATATGTGGGACGAAAGTTTACAACAAATACATCAATGTTCATTAAATGCCAGACATATTTTAATACAATTCAAGGTCTTACATAGACTACACTTCTCTAAAATAAAACTAAATAGAATCTTCCCACAAATCTCTCCTATTTGTGATAAATGTCTACATTTAGAGGCTAATTTAACACATACTTTTGCAAACTGTATAAAACTTAAACATTTCTGGACAGATATTTTTGAAATAACTTCAAAAGTTATTAATACAAAACTGGACCCAGACACAAAATTAATAATACTTGGAATATCAGAACAAAGCTTAACACTCACAACAAACCAAAGAAACTTCCTCAATTACAGTATAATAACCGGAAAAAAATTAATATTAAAATTTTGGAAAGGCCCTACAACCCCCAATCAAAATGTGGATTACGGAAATGTCGGAGACCCTATACTTAGAAAGAATTAGACTTGTCTTAATGGACAAACAAGATATTTTCCATAAAATTTGGGCTCCATTCATTAACTATCTGAAGGGATAGACTGGCACAGCACGAGGACCCAGCTGAAACTTGAACTCAGGAACAGATGAAAAACTATACTCTATACTTTATAACCTACGAACCTATCTCCATTGATGTATCACAGGTAACCCATTCCACCTCCCTTGTTTTTCTGTTGTGTTTTTTTTTTGCTTTCTTTTTTATTTGTAACTTTCTACCCTCTCTTTTTCTCGCTTTCTATAAAAAATAAAAATACTAGAAGCAGAAGTAATTGATAATGGAAAATGTTAATAATGTATGACTGATGTATATGAAAAGTTTTTTTTTCTACTATAATATGTAACTACATTGTATAATATGTCTACTTCTAATAAATAAAAAAAATAAATAAAAAAAAAAAAAACATCGGGAACAATCTTCCTGCATCTAGCCTGTCCAACCCCTTAAGAATTTTGTACGTTTCTATAAGATCCCCCATCAATCTTCTAAATTCTAGCGAGTACAAGCCGAGTCTATCCAGTCTTTCTTGATATGAAAGTCCTGACATCCCAGGAATCAATCTGGTGAACCTTCTCTGTACTCCCTCTATGGCAAGAATGTCTTTCCTCAGATTAGATTACGTAGCCACAAGGGCCACATCTAACTCCCTCTTGAATATAGCCAATGAACTGGCCTCAACTACCTTCTGTGGCAGAGAATTCCAGAGATTCACCGCTCTCTGTGTAAGAACGATTGCTACAGTAATGACTAGCATGGGGCGGTTATGTAAGTGGGGGGGGGGGGGGGGGGGGGAGCGATAGAGAGAGGCGGAGGGGGAGATCGTGAGGGGGGTGGAGCAAATGTAGGGGGGTGGGGGGAGGGAGGGAGAGGTAAGGAGAGGCAAAGAGCCGGGGAAGGGAGGAGATAGGTGTGGGAATTCACGGGGTGGAGGTTTGAGGGAAATGGTCAAAGAGGAATTGCAAAGCTTCAAGACGACCAAGGGATAGGGTTATGTAGATTGCTGAAATATTCTTAAAAGTCCTCTTCATGTGTTATTCTAATTCTGTGCTTCAAAGAAGATTGAAACTGAGCATGTGGGAATCACACACACTGCCCTCTTCTGCAGTCAGATTCTGTTGCCTGTTGCCTGTTGACAAAGGACAATCGTAAATCAATTAAATAAAGTCGAAAAGCTAACAGGACCTTTAGTAGTCACACATTTATCTCCTCCCACCTAGATTACTGCAACCCCCTTTACACTAGCATCAGCCAAATCTTCGCTGTCCCGCCTGCAACTGGTGCAAAACGCCGCAGCGAGACTCCTGACGGGCACCCGAAAAATGGACCACATCACCCCGATCCTGGCCTCTCTCCACTGGCTCCCTGTGCCGTTCCGAATCAATTTCAAGATCCTTCTCTATGTCTACGAAGCCCCCAATGGGCTTGCCCCCTCCTACATTAAAAGTCTGCTTACCCACCACAACACCTTCAGGTCCCTCAGATCGGCCGACTTGGGGCTGCTGAATATCCCGCGGTCCAGGCATAAGCTCAGGGGCGACCGCGCCTTTGCGGTTGCAGCTCCTAGACTGTGCCCTCTTCCCATCAGAACTGCCCCCTCCATCGACTCCTTTAAGTCAAGACTTAAAACTTATCTCAACTCCCAAGCCTTTCCTGACGTCGTCTGAGCGAGGGCTATATGTATATATGTATGTAGTTTGATTGTCTATACTATTCTTGTAACAAAAGTAAAGCACTTTGGCCAAGGAGAGTTGTTTTTTAAATGTGCTATATAAATAAATGTGACGACTTGATTTGCTAATCTGTAATGGCGTGGAATTGGGCTGTGTTTAAACCTGAAATCCTCTTGTTAAGAAAGCTAATGGAATGTTGGCCTTCATAACAAGAGGATTTCAGTATAGGAGTAGAGAGGTTCATCTGCAGCTGTATGGGGCTCTGGTGAGACCACATCTGGAGTATGGTGTACAGCTTTGGTCTCCTAATTTGAGGAAGGACATCCTTGTGATTGAAGCAGTGCAGTGCAGGTTCACCAGATTGATCCCTGTGATGGCGGGACTGTCATATGAGGAAAGATTGAAAAAATAGGCTTGTATTTACTGGAGTTTAGAAGGATGAGGGCGGATCTTATAGACAGATATAAAATTATAAAAGGACTGGACAAGCTAGATGCAGGAAAAATGTTCCCAGTGTTGGGCGAGTCCAGAACCAGGGGCCACAGTCTTAGGATAAAGTGGAGGCCATTTAAGACTGAATGAGATAAAGACTAAGTGAGAAAAAAACGTTTTCACCCAGAAAGTTGTGAATTTGTGGAATTCCCTGCGAGAGAGGGCAGTGGAGGCCAAGTCACTGGATGGATTGAAGAGAGAGTTAGAAAGAGCTCTAGGAGCTGGTGGAATCAAGGGATATGGGGAGAAGGCAGGCACGGGTTATTGATTAGGGATAATCACCCATGATCACAATGAATGGCGGTGCTGGCTCGAAGGGCCGAATGGACTCCTCCTGCGCCTATTTTCTATGTTTACTCTGCTGAGTCTTTCGGTGGTGCATGATTTACATTGTTTCACAAGACCATCAGGAAGACATTGTTGGTAAGTTCAACTACATATCTGTCTGCACGTATTAGACACCACCCCTTTAATTTTACAAAGGTAAGTTTATTTGCAGGTGGAATCCCACAACAGCCAAAATCCAAGGACACGTCAATTTAAAATATACGAAAAAAGGACAGCAAAAGGATTTGAGTATAAGAGCAGGGAGGTTCTACTGCAGTTGTACAGGGTCTTGGTGAGACCACACCTGGAGTATTGCGTACAGTTTTGGTCTCCTAATCTGAGGAAAGACATTCTTGCCATAGAGGGAGTACAGAGAAGGTTCACCAGACTGATTCCTGGGATGGCAGGACTTTCATATGAAGAAAGACTGGATAGACTCTGCTTGTACTCGCTAGAAATTAGAAGATTGAGGGGGGATCATATAGAAACATACAAAATTCTTAAGGGGTTGGACAAGCTAGATGCAGGAAGATTATTCAAAATGTTGGGTAAGTCCAGAACAAGGGGTCACAGTTTAAGGATAAGGGGGAAGTCTTTTAGGACGGAGATGAGAAAATCATTTTTTACACAGAGAGTGGTGAATCTATGGAATTATCTGCCACAGAAGGTAGTTGAGGCCAGTTCATTGGCCATATTTAAGAGAGAGTTAGATGTGACCCTTGTGGATAAAGGGATCAGGGGGTATGGAGAGAAGGCAGGTACAGGATACTGAGATGGATGGCCTACTCCTGCACCAATTTTCTATGTCTCTATGTTTCTATGATAGGTATGTATACATGAATATATGCCGTGATCCCTTGCCTGAGTGGGCAAAGGCCAGGGATACAGGTGGGTTAGTAGGAATGAAACACATTTTCTGGGACGCGGGTTGGGGGGGGGGGGGCGGTCGGGGGGTTCGGAATGTCATCCGCACCAACGCTGAACGTCCCTTATCGCGTCTGCGCGAGATCCGGATGTGTTAGTAGGAATTAAACACATGTTCTGGGGAATGGGAGATCTGCAGCGCCATTCAACCAGTTCTACTGTCCAACCTGTCGCCTCTCTCCCTGACTTCTGGACTCTGAATTCTCGCCTATCTTCACTCACTGTGGTCTGTTGATCAGGAAGTCGGTGATCCAGTTGCAGCGGACAGTGCTAACTTCACGTTGCACGAGTTTGGAGATGACCTTGGATGGGATAATGGTATTCACTGCTGCGATTTAGTCCACGAATATGAGTCTGGCGTGGATGGCCTTCATATCCAGGTGTCCCAGGGATGAGTTCAGGGCCTGGGGGGTGGCAGCAGACATAGACCTGTGGTGGAGGTTGGCAGACTGCCGTGAATCATGGCTGTTGTGACTTTTACCATAGACTTGAGAGATACAGCGCCGAAACAGGCCCTTGAGCCCATCGAGTCAGCGTCGACCAACAATCAGCCTTCACACTATCCTGCACGCACTCGGGTCCATTTTACAATTACTGAAGCCTTTCAACCTACAAACATAGAAACATAGAAAATAGGTGCAGGAATAGGCCATTTGGCCCATCGAGCCTGCACCGCCATTCAATATGATCATGGCTGATCATCCAACTCATTATCCTGTACCTGCCTTCTCTCCATACCCCCTGATACATTTAGCCACAAGGGCTCAACGACCTTCTGTGGCAGAGAATTCCAGAGATTCACCACTCTCTGTGTGAAACATGTTTTTCGCATCTCATTCCTAAAAGATTTCCCCCTTATCCTTTAACTGTGACCCCTTGTTCTGGACTTCCCCAACATCTGGAACAATCTTCCTGCATCTAGCCTGTCCAACCCGTTAAGAATGTTGTAAGTTTCTATAAGATCCCCCCTCAATCTTCTAAATTCTAGCGAGTACAAGCCGAGTCTATCCAGTCTTTCTTCATATGAAAGTCCTGGCATCCCAGGAATCGGTCTGGTGAACCTTCTCTGTACTCCCTCTATGGAGAGAGAGAGAGAGAGAGAGAGAGAGAGAGAGAGAGAGAGAGAGAGAGAGAGAGAGAGAGAGAGAGAGAGAGAGAGAGAGAGAGAGAGAGAGAGAGAGATAGCGCGTAGAGATGCGAGAGCGATCGCATATGAGCCTAGATCGAGGATAGAGATCTTAGATCCTGCTGATCGTCTCTCTCGCTCTTCTCTCTCTCTTACTCTCTCTCTCCTTCTCTCTGCCTCTCTCTCTCTCTCTCTCTCTCTCTCTCTTCTCGTCTCTCTCTCTCTCTCTCTCTCTCCGCTCATCTCCTCTCTCTCTGCTCTCTCTCTCTATCTTCTCTAATCGCTCTTCTCTCTCTCGCTCTCTCTCTCTCTTCTCTCTCTCTCTCTCTCTCGCTCCTCTCTCTCTCTCTCTCTCTCTCTCTCTCGCCTCTCTGCTCTCTCTCTCGCTCTCTCTCTCTCTCTCTTGCTCTCTCTCTTCTCTCTCTCTCTCTTCTCTCTCTCTCTCTCCTCTCTCTCTCTCGCTCTCTCTTTTCTCTCTCTCTCTCTCTCTCTCTCTCTACTTCTCTCTCATGCTGCTCTTTCTCTCTACTCTCTCTCTCTCTGCTTCTTCTCTGCTCGCACTCTTTCTCTCTCTCTCTCCTCTCTCTCCTCTCTCGGCGCGTCCTCATCTCTACATATCTCCCCTCTCTCTCGCGACCGACCCTGAGAGAGAGGCACACACACACACCACCCCCCCCCCTCCTCTATCCCCCACACAGCAGGGTTATTCCCCCATTACACCCCCCGCCCCCATAACAGGGTAATCCCCTCTGTCCCCACCCACACACAACGGGGTAATACTCTCGATCCACCCACACAACAAGCCCACACCCCTCACACACCCACATCTGGGTAATACATTCCACTCCCCACCCCGACAACACGGTAATGGCCTCGAGTCCCCACACACACACAATAGGGCAATGCCATCCACAAATAGCCCCCCCCCCCCACACACAGCAAGGTGATGCCCTTCAACGCACCCAACCTCAAAACCACAGCAGGGTAACTAACTCGTCCAGCCCCCACCCTCACATTAGGGAAATGCCTTCCACCCCCTGCCCCAAACTGGATAATACATCACTTTCCAACTGAGCACTATTTCCTTGCTTCTGCTATTTCTTCCCAATAAACCCCACATCGATCTTTATCGGTTCGCTGTCGCTGGGGTCTACAGTCATACAACAAATTATTCCGTGGAAAACAATAAATTAGCCAACTATGTACCGAGCCGGATCAGGTAGTCGGTCGTGACTCCTCTGGGAGCGATTGGAATTGTTGTTGTGACGTAGTTATTGTCACCATGAGCTGAAGAAGTAACTTTTGAGCAAAACAAATTATTAGAACTACACAAAATTGCTGGGGAAACTCAGCGGGTGCAGCAGCATCTATGGAGCGAAGGAAAGAAGGGGTTCGGCCCGAAACGTCGCCTATTTCCTTCGCTCCATAGATGCTGCTGCACCCGCTGAGTTTCCCCAGCAATTTTGTGTACCTTCGATATTCCAGCATCTGCAGTTCCCTTTTGAATAAATTATTAGAACTATTCGCTTCACAGAGTCTTTGTATAGTTCAGTACCAGCATCACGGATCAGGGTGTGGACCTGTTTGCTGATGAGGCTGAAGAGCAGCTTTATGACTGTGTTATACATTGACCTTTACTCAGATTGTGTTCACCTGCTGCTGGGACCAACAAAACCCACTCACGCGGATTCACTTGAAGCAGAATCGGCAGCAGAGCATCAGGTAGCAACACAAACCTTATGGGGCAACATCGTGGCGTTTTCACAGGAATTGCTGCCACGCCAGTATTTCTATGCAGCTGTGAAACAGTTGGTGTTTTATTAATGGTTCCGTAAGGAAATAGTTTTTGTTTTAAACATATTCAGATCTGAATGTCCTCAACTAATCTCAGCTGTTAGTGTCCATTGCTGGCAGGTATGAGCATGTTTGAGATGTGGGGGCTTTCCCTGTTGGCATGCAGGGTGTGATTGTGGCTAAACTCCATGTTCCCAGCAAGCGTGGACAAGGGCGGGATACAACATTCACCGTGGTGGCGGTGGGACCAATATAGAGAGAGCAGATGAATGATAACAACAGCTATAAACAAATAGTCTTATACTCCATCTATATTATTCACAATTAGAAAGTCCATTTGCAGGTGGTTGCCGGAGGTTGCAGGTAGTGGAAGCAGGTAGGGAGACTGACAAAAACCTCCGGGAACCGCACGGAAACCTTGGGTGGGGCACAAAGTCTCCAGGGGTTTCCGTTCAGGTTCCCGAAGTGGGAAAGGGGCATAACCAGGCAAGCTGAGAAAACGGGCAACTTGTTTCAACAATCCGAACCACACGGACCACTGTGTGATACAGAACAATTCCTTGTCTTGGAAACAGAGTGTGGAGGCATAATCTGATCAAACTGTGGACTCAGTTAAACACTATCAGACAGAGATGAACTTTGCCCAGCGTTTATTAATTTACCGTCAGAGCCCATAAAGCTGAGTGGCTGCGATCGGAATCAGGAGACCACACAAGGTAGGGCAGTAGAAAAACTTTAACCTGTGGTTTTCGAGTAAAATGGCCACTTCACATTTTTATGGAACTGTTCAATGGGGTTCATATTTAGCAACTTTTTGTCACATTTGCTATGTAGGAATTATTGTGGTCAATTGTGTTTTGCGCGGGCAAATGTAACAATCTAGATCTTTGCAACCATAATAAACAAACATACTATTATTTGAGGCATAGTTTGGATAGACTATGGGGTTGTGCTGAGTGGAATTGGGGGCGGGGGGGGGGGGGGGGATTCGGGGGGGGGGGGGATTAGGGGGGTATGTAAAATATTATGACGTTGGATTTATAGGATAATGATCTCCGAATAACTTCGGATGTCAGGTGCTGAATAAAATAAGACTGGTGAGGAATTGAGGTGCAAGGGTGAAGACCTGAAGCAGTTCCATTTACACCCACTCTGAGCAGTTACATTTACACCCACTCTGAAGCTGTTACAATTGTTGTGGAAACGTGATTATTGTCACCATGCGCTGATGGTGTAAGTATTGATCAAACAATGTGTTTGAGTGAGTCTTTGTGTAATTCTGTACCAGCATCAGGGATCAGGGTGTGGACGTGTTTGCTGATGAGGCTGAAGTCCAGCTTTAACACTGTGTTTTGAGCTGAACTTTAGTCGGGGTGTGTTCACTCATTGTTATAAAATGCAATCACTTGGTTTCGCTTGAAGCAGAATCTGGAGGTCAGCGCCAGTTAGGAACACAAACTATATGGGGCAACGGCATTGCGAGTTCATAAGAAAACCTTCCACAGTAGTATTTTCTGCAGGTGCTCAATCGTGTCTCTAGATTAATGTTTCAATAATGGGTCTGCAAGGAAATAGATCTTTGTTTAACAATACGTATTTCTCCAAATTCAAAACCAAACTTCCTCGAGTAATCTCAGCAAATTCTGATCATAATTTTCAATCCATTGCTCCCAGTTATGAGCAAGTTTTAAATCTTGAGACCTTTCCTGCAGACATGCAGGCAGGGCCGGATTTACCTACAGGCTTCATGTGAAGCCGTGGGCCTCAAAATCTAGGGGGGCTCCGGCCAAAGTGTTTTTTTCCTAGAGTAAAAAAAATCACGAGAAAATAAAAATTGGAGCGCTATCAGCATTTCCACTTTGACGGCTTCCGGCTACCTTTGCTATGTTATACATCTTTTCTTTTAGTTTTATTCTATCCCTAACTTCTCTTGTCAGCCACGGTTGCCTCCTACCCCTCCGAATCTTTCTTCCTTTTTGGAATTAAATGATCCTGTGTCTTCCGGATTATGCCCAGAAATTCCTGCCATTGGTATCCCTTTCCAGTCTACCTTGGCCAGCTCCCCACTCATGCCTTCATAGTCCACGTTGTTCAACTGCATCACTGACACTTCCGATTTAACCTTCTCCTTCTCAAATTGCAGATTAAAACTAATCATATTATGATCACTACCTCCAAGTGGTTCCTTTACATTGAGTTCTCTTATCATATCTGGTTCATTGGACAACACTAAATCCAGAATTGCCTTTTCTCTGGTCGGCTCCATTACAAGCTGTTCTAAGAATCCATCTCGGAGGCATTCTACAAACTCTCTTTCTTGGGGTCCTGAACCAACCTGATTTTCCCAGTCTCCCAGCATATTGAAATTCCCCCATCACCACAGTGGCATTACCTTTGTTACATGCCAGTTTTAACTCCTGCTGCAACCTACACCCTACATCTGGGCTACTATTTGGGGGTCTGTAGATAACACCAATTAGTGTCTTCTTGCCTTTACAATTGCTCAACTCAATCCACAGTGACTCTACCTCGTCAGTTCCTATGTCTTCCTTCGCAATGGACTGAATTCCATCCCTCACCAGCAGAGCTACCCCCCCCCCCCCACCCTCCTCTGCCCATCTGCCTGTCCTTTCTATAGGATGTATAACCCTGAATATTAAGTTCCCTGGCCCGATCCTCCTGCAGCCACGTCTCAGTAATCCCCACTCCTTCTTGGACTAAAGAACTCTTCTTCTGAGATACACTCGAACCGTATCTTGAACCTTGGCCTTCCAGTATCTCCTTCTTTGACTTGGCATTTGTCAACTTTGTGGCTAGTTCCAGCTGTTCATTCTCTCTACTTAACTGCCTTGTTCATTCAACAGCCTCTCTATTCAGCTGCCTTGTTCATCCTCAATCGCATATTTCAGCTCTTCTTCTTGTTCTTCAATCTCGTATTTCTTCTCCAAGGCAGCAGCATGTTGCGATAGAGCAGCCACTTCTGCTTCAGCTTCCATACGAGCAGATTCCTTGAGGTTGAACTGGCAACAGAACCAGATTAATGTCTTGATCTTCGTGTAGAAACGTTTGAAACACTATCTTTGGGTGTAATCTCCTCTTCCATTTCAGCACCTTGTTGCATTGCATTTCCAAATGTACAGTGCGTAAATTGTTGGATTTCAAATAACCACTTCTGCACATAATCCATAAACGCATCGACATTGTTCACCTTTTCTTGGAACCACTGGGAGTGTCTTTTGAGTTCTTCAAAACAACCATTAAGGACGTGTTGACGTAATAACGTTTTTACGTAAGATGCTACCAGACTAAAATTCAAAAAATTTGCAGCTGTTCTTAAAATCAATGCTCAGGAATTAAAAATATCGGCTGGTTGGAGATTTTCAAGGTCGTTTCAATACAGCATTGTCGCTTATTTCAAAGCTGTTTTCAAGTCTGCAATAGCAGCCTTTTAAGATAAAGCCTTACAGCCTTTTAAACTTTAACTTTCTCAGGCTTATGGCATTCATTATGACATAAAAGTTGATCTAGTCACAAAGCCGTGGTAAATTAAGTCTTCAATCTTCAGCCTCTAGTCTCTGGCAGAGATCCAGCTTCTTCGATTCACTGTTGAATCCGTCTTTTGCTACTACTCTTCCATAGTAACCAGTTTTCTATTTAAATGTAGTGGTAGTTTTTACACTTCTCAAAGTTCAACCTTCGATTAGGCACTAATTTGTCGGAGATGGTTAGAAAAGTAGCCTCACGCACTCCACGACACTTTTGAGACAGCAATGATGAATCTTCCAGACTTAGTCTCTGACGAAAGTAAATGGGACTCGTTGGGTCCCTGTCACACAGGAGGCTTGGTCCCCCAACGCAATATTCCACACTCACCCATAGCCCCCAACTGCACAGGCGCAGCTCATTTCCCCTCATCCCTAGCACTCTCTCCCCCTCCTCTTCACCCTCCCTCTTCTTTCCCCTCTCCTCCCCAATCCCTCCCTCATGTCTCCTTTCCCATACCATCACTCCCCCCCTCCCTCCCTTTATAATACCTCTCCCCTCCCTACTCCCCTCCTCTCCCTCTATCCCCTCTCCCCCCCCCTCCCCCCCAAATCTCCCTCCCAATCTCCCTCCCCAGGATCTCGAGGTTGCCGCTCCTCTCCCTTCTTGCGTGCCCCGGAGGAGCATCAGCCGTCGGCGCGGATCCTCAGCTCGGCCCTGAAGTACCAGCACCAGCACTTACGGCCACGCCGGCGTGTAGGCGGAGGAGAGGGGGGAGAGTGGGGTATCACGGGGGAAGGAATGCTGGAGCCAGTGAGGGGGACCAGAGGGGAAGGGGCTGGAGCTGCGAGGCATTGCGTTGGCAATGCGTTTGGGACTCACAGGGGGTACTGGACGCTCTCCTCCGCCAAGATCAGATTCACCGCTTTCTTTGGCGACATCGCCGCGCCGCTTCCGGTCCCTCCGAAACTTGTGTCCGGTTGGAGACCTTGGGCGGCCACCCACAGAATCCCTCAGCTCCAGTAAAGCCGCAATGGTGCAGGAAAGGGCAGACCATCCCGGGGAGTGACAGGAGAAGTGACTAATCCATGCTGCGCTGACTGGCAGGAGAGGAGATCGATCTGCGCACGCGCGGTTTTTAAGATTTTTAAACGTCACTAACTTTTACAACATACAACCGATCGGAACGAAACTTGTTGCACTCGCAGCACATGAGAACGGCGAGTCAGCTGGCAAAAATCATAGCGCTAACACGTACCGTTCTTGCGCAAATAGAAAACCGCGCAAACCGGAAGAGCACAAGATCAGAGCTTTAGTTATGTACAGATAACACAATAGATAGATTCATAGCTCCTTTATTGTAGTATTACAAAACAATGAAATAACTCATAACTTTCCATTCTAATCGTCGTCACAATCATACTCGTGGTCGTGTTGATAATGTGTCGCAGACAGGGTACAAAACTGTTTCCCCTCATGGCTCCGACATCAAACTAAAACTAATCCTCTGAGAGTCTGCGCCAGAAACCTCATCTGTGGAATTCTCTGCCACAGAAGGTAGTTGAGGCCAGTTAATTGGCTATATTTAAGAGGGAGTTAGATGTGGCCCTTGTGGCTAAAGGGATCAGGGGGTATGGAGAGAAGGCAGGTACAGGATACTGAGTTGGATGATCAACCATGATCATATTGAATGGCGGTGCAGGCTCGAAGGGCCGAATGGCCTACTCCAGCACCTATTGTCTATGTTTCTATGTAAAAACACAACCCAGACTACTATAGAATCTCACCCACATTAACACAGACAGATAATAATTAAAGGTAAGCACACATGACTATAATAAATGTACTTAAGCTCAATGGCTCCTACCCAGTGTATAGCAATGTGAGTGGTGATGGGGAGTGGTGGAGCTGGTGGTGTGGGGTGGTATAGCGTTTGGTAGGTGACAGGCAGAACCAGACGGAAAGTGGAGGATGAGCAGCTTGAAGCAGGTGAGGGGAGGGGATAAAATGATGTTTACATTTCAGGTAACAACGTCCGTCGTGTTCTTCGTCCACATGCATTGTCTTGACGGCCCAGTTTTCACCCTATTTTGCACCTTTCTTATCCTCTTTCCCACTCTGGTAACAAGTGCCCCTTCCCTCCCCTCTGGTTCCATTGGTCACCTACCAACTACTGTCCCACCAACTACTGTCCCACCTCCACCTCCTGCCCCACTGTTAACTCTGCTGTACACTAGCAATCTGTCATGTCCCCACTCAGTCCTGATGTAGGGTCTTGAGCTGAAAGGCTGGATTGCATCGTTTGCCTCCGCAGTTGCTGTTTGACTCACCGAGTTCTTGGAGTAATAAGTTTATGTCATTTTACAGGGTTGACTGTGCTGGAGTTAATATGGACATTTTAACTGTTTTATTAACGTGTTTTGGGAGACTTTTTTGTGGCTTGGATAAAGAAAGAATTTTCCTGGGATTTACTACTGTATTCTATGCTATGTGGTTGAATTGCGTCCTAATAAAAGTGTTAAGCAGACAGACCGTGTCCTTCTACGAATGTGGTTTGTCATTGGAGCTTCTTGCATAGATACTGCACAGCTTAAGTGTTTAAAAAGCTGGGACTAAAGAGGATTTATTTAATGCACTGAGTGGTCTAATGGGTAAAATTACACATTGGGTATTTGTTTCCCAGTTACAAAATGGCTGAATATTCGGGGTAAGTCTTTTCACAATGAAACTGGCAGCTTGTAAAGTTGAGCATGTTATTTCCATTTTCCAGAGTGTTACACATCTTCTGATCACTACTGCTCAGCGATGAGCGAGTGACCTCGTCATCAAGGCTAAAGGTGCAAACGACAACAAGGAGATTGGTTGCCATCAATTGGAATCATAATGGACAGCGGTAAGACCATCGAGCTGTGAAATTATTGGTCTTTAAGCTTGTCATGGTGGATCAAATCTCGCCCAACGATCAACAGATCAGAGGACACGGAATGTGGAAAGCTGCCACCTAATTAGACATTGGCCTTATGTGTAAAGAGGCTCTAATTCCTGGAGTTGAAGAAGGAACTGCAGATGCTGGAAAATCGAAGGTAGACAAAACTGCTGGAGAAGCTCAGTGGATGCGGCAGGATCTATGGAGCGAAGGAAATAGGCAACGTTTCGGGCGGAAACCCTTCTTCATTCAGAGAGGAGGTTGAAGAAGGGTTTTGGCCTGAAATGTTGCCTACTTGCTTCGCCCCATAGATGCTGCTGCACCCGCTGAGTTTCTCCAGCACTTTTGTCTACCTCTGAGTCCTGGAGGTGTCCAACAGTTCCCAGTGCAGGGTCCTCACACCCCAAACTTCACGGTGAATGGAATGTCTCAGATAAAGGATGATCTGAGAAACTGGAACAGGAGGACCACTGAAAGAGGAGGATGTTTATCTATAGAATGTAGAACAGTACAGCACAAACACGCCTTTGGCCCACGATGTCCGCGTTGGTCATGATGCCAGGGTAAACCAATCACCTCTGCCTGCATGTGATTCATATCCTTCTCTATCCATGTGCCTACCTAAAAGCTGCCTAAATGGCACGATCATATTTCCCCACCACCAGGTTTGGCAGCACATTCCAGGTGTTACCACATTTATCAATTCTGCCCTCAACCTCTCACGCTCCACAGAAAGTAATCCAGGTTTGTCCAACCCCTTCTTGTAGCTAACAACCCCTAATCCAGGAAACAATTTGGTTAACATCTTACACACCATTTCCAAAGTTCCATATGCTTACTGTAATTGGTGGATGAGAACTGCACAAAAACCCAAACTGACACTTCAGGGAACAGGAAGTGTCCTTTTTTGCCCGAGCCAGGCCCCAATGTGGATAACGCCTGCAACATCCACTGGGGAAAACAGCTGTTAATTTTATTAAATTAAGGATTGGAGTATTTCCAGAAATACTGGTATTTTAGATATCAAATTGGAAGGCCAAATGACAATTTCATTCTGGTTTCTTGGGCTATTACACAGTGGTGGTGATGAGACTTTCCTTCCATCTATTTCCAGTGACCCAGCTAAGAACATTTTCAGGAGTGGGAGCGGGGACCGTTCACTTTGAATACGTGATGTTAAAGCTGTAGAGTTTTTTCTAATGCACGCATGGAAGTCTGAACTTAGGGTCAATGGTGAATGAGTTCTCAGATGGTGTTTTCCTTCCCCTCCTGTGTTCACAGATCTTAACTCCGCAATCTATGCTTTCCTGTCAAACTGTGACGATCACCAGCTCTTACAGTTGACGAGTTTCTACCGGGAACGACTGGAGCAGGCGATTGAAGAGGTTGTGGATGGACTTAGCTTAATGCTAACGGGCGCGGATCACTTCACTGGGCGAGAGTATCATGTAAGTGGAAGAGACTCAGTTTGCGTGTTGCTTCTAAATTTAACACAGACTGAGAGAAGCAATGTAAAGGGATGGCTGGAGAATTAAATATCCGGGGCCCATGTGGATCAAACTCCACAAAGAAGTCTGGGGATGCAGCAACACTGAGCCTGTATTCGACCGACACAAGTTCGAAGCTCCAACTGAATTCTCATGTTTAGCCACATTTGGGCACATGACAATAGACAATAGGTGCAGGAGCAGGCCATACGGCCCTTCGTGCCAGCACCGCCATTCAATGTGATCATGGCTGATCATCCACAATCAATACCCCATTCCTGCCTTCTCCCCATATCCCTTGACTCCGCTATCTTTAAGAGCCTTATCTATCTCTCTCTTGAAAGTATCCAGAGAACCTGCGCCACCGCCCTCTGAGGCAGAGAATTCCACAGACTCACAACTCTGTGTGAAATAGTGTTTCCTCATCTCCGTTCTAAATGGCTTATTGAAATAATTTAATTTGAAATAATTTAATTGCCACACAACCAAGGTCGGTGGTATTTGGGTTGCCAGCAGCGGTACAATAATAAAGAACACAACCACAATACAAATTTTACACAAACATCCACCACAGCATTCATCACTGTGGTGGAAGGCACAGAGCTTGGCCAGTCCTCCTCCATTTTCCCCCGTGGTCGGGACCACCACCCTCCACAGCCGTTGCTGCGGGCGTCCAGATGGTAAGGGACAAAGTCAAAGTCAAGGTGAGTCCAGGATCGGCTCTTCCCAACCAGAGACCGCGGCTTCAGGCTGGTGTAGGCCGCAGGCCGGCGGACAAAGTTTTAAAGTACCTGCCGTGCCGCAGCCGGAAGCACCGCAGTCTGCAGGGCCGGCGGTCGAAGCTCCCCTCCAGGGGAGATGATAAGTCCATGCCGCACCCGCGGTAGAAGATGGCCGCGGGCCGGCAGTGAAAGCTTCTTCTTCGCCCGGGTCCTCCACGTGAGATCCCGGGCTGTAGATACTCCTTATTCTTAAACTGTGGCCCCTGGTTCTGAACTCCCCAACATCGGGAACATGTTTCCTGCCTCTAGCATGTCCAAACCCTTAACAATCTTATATGTTTCAATGAGATCACCTCTCATCCTTCTAAACTCCAGAGTGTACAAGCCCAGCTGCTCCATTCTCTCAGGCTACTGTTTGGGGGCCTGTAGGGTCTTTTTACCCTTACAATTCCTTAGTTCTATCCATACTGAATCCACATCTCCTGTTTCAATGTCACCACTTGCAAGGGATTGAATTTAATTCCTCACCAACAGGGCAACCCCACCCTCTCTGCCCGTCTTTTTGATAGGAGGTTTACCCTTGAATATTCAGTTCCCAGCCCTGGCCCTCTTGCAGCCATGTCTCAGTAATTCCCACAACATCATACTTGCCAGTTTCTAACTGAGCCTCAAGCTCGTCCACTTTATTCCTTATACTTCGCACATTCATATACAACACTTTGACCTCCGTATTCACTTCCCCCCCTCGCAATTGGCCCTGACCTTACTCTGTTGTCCCTTCTCGAGCTTTCCTTCCCATTAATTCGAGAACCTTTTGTAATTTTTCCTGTAGCCACTTCCCCTTCAACTCCATCTTTATACTCCCAATTTGTCAATCCCTCCCCCCCACTATTTAGTTTAAACCCACACGTGTAGCCCTAGCAAACCTGCCTGCCAGAATGTCAGTCCCCCTCCAGTTAAGGTGTAACCCGTCCCTTTTGTACAGGTCACCCCTACCCCAGCACAGGTCCCAGTGGTCCATAAATCTAAATCCTTGCTCCCTGCTCCAGCCCCTCAGCCACACATTCAGATCCCCTAACTCCTTGTTCCTGTCCTCACCAGCACGAGGTACTGGAAGCAATCCAGAGATAACCACCCTAGAAGTCCTGCGTTTCAGTCTACTTCCTAACTCTCTGAACTCATGTTGGAGAACCTACTTCCTCTTCTTCCTGATGTTGTTTGTGCCCACGTGCACAACTACTGCCGGCTGTTCACCTTCTCTCTCGAGGATGTTCTGACTTCGGCTCATGACATCCTGAACCCTGGCACCAGGGAGGCAACAGACCATCCTCGCACCTCGTCTGCCGTCACAGAATCTCCTGTCCGCACCTCAGACAATGGAGTCACCCACCACTAGGGCTCTGCCCGATGTCGGTCTCGCCGGTCGAGTCCCATCTCCAGGATTGGAGCCACCGACGTGTCCACCGCTCGGACTGGAAGCATCGTCTCCCCCGATAGTTCCCAAGAGGGCGTACCTGTTTTCATTAGGCACAGCCACCTGGATCTTCTGCACTCCACGATTTCCACCCTTTCTCTCCGTCACACTCCTTGGTTCTTCCCGTATCCTCGGCGTGACAACCTCACTGTAGGTCCTGTCCAGGAAAATCTCGTTTTCCCGGATGGCCCTGAGGTTATCCAGCTGCTTCTCCAGTGCCCCAACACGGTCCTTTAGGAGCTGAAGCTGGACGCACTTGCCACAGTTGTAGCAGCCAGAGGCTCCCTGTGTCCCTGGGCTCCCACATTCTGCAAGCCTCACACTGTCTCATCTGCCCCGACACGTGTTCACCGCGCTCCGTCCTCTCGAGCTTTATGCGTAGCCTCCTCGCCGAAGACTCTCGAGCCAAAGACTTACACTTTACCCACAAGACCGCTCCCTCACTGCCGCTCCCTAAGATCCATCTTGCTTATATTGACTGATAAATTGCCTAAATTACCAATTTACCAATTTACAAACCAAATTCCTCAGTTTGAAACTGTTTTCCCCCTCTGACTCACATCCAATTCTCCTCCCACTCGGGCTTGACCCAATCAGTGCTTTTTCCTGCTTCTCTTTGCTGCTGTTTTTTCAAAATCCACGTAAGCTCTGCGTGACCTCCAGTGATATGACACCTCATGGTACTGCGAGCGCAGATTGTATTAAGCTTGTCTTCCAAGATGTTTCAAATACTTGGCCCAAAAGCCCTGACAAGAGGCTGAGTAGTGCCAGTGATTCCTGGCTTCCCGTACAATCTTGTGACTCAGTTCTCAGTCCCTCTGGCCTTTCCCCTGTAGCCCAGCATAATTTGAACAAACACTGCATGACGATTATCTCACCTTTAAACTAATGATTATTGTGCATTTGGGTATATTACATTATTTCAGTGGCCTTTTCCTTGTGAGTATTTCACAGTTTCATAATTACAATGGTGTGAAGGTTAACATTATTGAAGTAGTATTAACAATACATACCTGGACGGCAGCCGCCGAGTTAAATAGTGACTGGTGATCACGGTCCTTATGTATAACCCCAAACTGTATGACGCCAAAAATACAAACCATACGTACCCATAACATACCTCATGTGATTGTTCCACTTCAAACATGTTTCACTGCCTCACTGCTGCTCCCCCCCCAACCCCCCCCCGACTCTCTTGCCGCGCACATGTCCCGTGCTCACTGGCTTCTCCTCGCTACCGGTTCCCCAGCTGACACCAGACCCCCTCATTGAGCCCAGTACTGACGTGTGCGCTTCCTGTAGTTTATCAGCACTTACCCTGGGGAAGATCAACACTGACCCTGTGGTAGCCGAGGGTCCTGTCTCAGAGTCGATCCTTTCCCTCCCGCTTGCTGCTTGCCTTCCTCCACTCCTCAATATGTTCACCGTTGTTCATTACAGAGTGTGACTGAGCTCGCAGAGAAGGGAAAACAAGCGGCCGGCTCCAAACTGCTCCTGAATCTGGTGATGGAGAAGGGTTCTGGGGCACGAAGGGTGATGTGGGAATCCCTTGCGAAAATAGGTCACACACTACCAAAGCTGAGCAGATTATTGAAAGAGATACTGGCTCAAGGTACGGCAACATTAGACTCTGTTAAATTTTAGCTGTAAATGCTGCTGATTTTACAATATGGAACAAAAATTACTTCATACAAGTTAAACATAAAATAGACACAAAATGCTGGAGTAACTCAGCGGGGCAGGCAGCATCTCAGGATAGGAAGAATGGGTGACGTTTTGTGTCGAGACCCTTCTTCAGACTGAGTCAAGGGAGTGGAAGATACAGAGATAAGGAAGTGTAAGGTGTGAAAACGGACAAATGGGATGGAGAAGAATGAAAATGTGGAATAGAACATAGTTATTTAGGTGAAGGTAACAACAAAACACACAGATAAAATGTAATCAAGGACAGTCAGACTGGGTGGAGAACTGTGAAGGGAGAGAGAAGAAAAGCAAGGGTTACTTGAAGTTAGAGAAGTCAATATTCATACCGCTGGGGTGGGCGTAAGCTCACAAGTTAATACGTTAATCTGTTTAAACAGGTAAAGGCCAGTTCGCCTGCATGGATGCGGGGCAGGGTTTATCTGAAGTGCCCACTCACCTGAAAGGTAAGTGATAGGATGGGACTCCCATAGCCGCCTGCCTTTCACTCTGAAACTGAATGTGTGCCTTTAGCTGCCTGATCAGAATCTGTCAGAATTTGGGCGCTGGGCCTTCCTGGTGGACGGGCGGGGAACTATTTGTTTTTGCCACAATCCTCGGTGATTTTGTGGAGTCACAATGTTTAATCAGACTCCTCCATGGGGAATCCAGCGACGGGCTGCTGTCTGTCCGTCAGAAAGTCACTGAATTCCACTCTAGGCAGCGCAGCCGGAGAATCCCGAGGATTCCCAAAAATTACTCGACTGAAGGAAAAATCGGAACCTCCAACTGCAGCACTGGAAGTGTTGCAATGCGGAGTTCTACAGCAGAACCCGGACTTGCTTGGAGTTCCTGGGGAATTGCCTGCGTTCAGACGATGGTAGCTACAAATAGAGCAGGCTGCAGTCATGCAAAGTAGGAATGTGATGGAGGTTTGTAGAGTCAACACTGGCTCAGCCTAGAGAATGAGAAAGATTGTGTTCAATGGCCCTGGCTCCATCCTGAGAACAGTGATCTATATAGATCGATCGATGGGAAAACCTGCAACAAGGTGGTAAAGTGAATATAATTGAATAGTTGGGTTTTGGATGTAATATTTACATGATGGTGTGGTGGCCACGGACTGGATAATGGTCCAAAAAGTACATTAGGAGATGAACACAGAATTAGACCAGCATGGACAAAGAGCTGTGGGGGGTTGGGCGGAGGTGAATGTCATGTGGCCTTGTTGTTGGAATACACAGAGCAGGTACAACGAGTATATTGGTTAAAATAGGTCCATTCACAAGCTGCCTTCTCACAATCTGACTATCCGAGGTGAGTATCATCGTCCTGATACACGTGGCATAGTGGTGTTACAGTGCCGCAGTGCTGCTGCCTTACAGCGCCAGAGACCCCAGCTCGATCCTAACTACACATGCTGTCTATGTGGAGTTTGTACCTTCTCCCTGTGACCACGTGGGTTTTCTCCGGGTGCTCCGGTTTCCTCCCACATCCCCAAGACGTGCAGTTTGTATGTTAATTCGCTTCTGGCAAATTGTCCCTCGTGCGAAGAAAATGAGTCCTACAGGTGATCGATGATCGGCGTGGGAATAGTTGGGCGAATGGCCTGTTTCCTCTAAACTAAAGTAAAAATAAATTAAACAAATTCATACGAAGCCCAACACATTGTAATTGATCCTGTCGACTGTTACCCTCCGCAGTGTTTCCTAGTTCTGTGGATCAGTGAAGGCAAGTGCCCATATTCAGGCCCCGTAGTCATGATCCAGAATAGACCGTGGACTTGGAGCTCCGAGAAACAGTCTTCACTCTGTAATAAAACGGCCAATGTAGCCTAAAGCAAACATTCAGAGTTAGATGTGGGCTGTTGAAATATTTCCCGGCCAATGTTCATATTCCACTTCTATCTCTGATTTTCCAAAGGTTCAGTTAAAAACACCCCCCTACGATTTTTAAGAAGGAACTGCAGATGCTGGAATATTGAAGGTAGACAAAAATGCTGGAGAAACTCAGTGGGTGAGGCAGCATCTACGGAGCGAAGGAAATAGGCAATGTTTTGGGTTGAGACCTTTCTTCAGACTGAGGTGAGGGGGGGGGGGGGGGCAGGAAGAAGAAAGGAAGAGGAGGAGCCAGTGGGCTGAGGGGGAGCTGAGAAGGGGAGGAGAATGCAGGGATTATCTGGAATTAGAGAAGTCAATGTTCATACCGCTGGGGTGCAGACTGCCCAAGCAAAATATGAGGTGCTCCTCCTCCAATTTACGGTGGTCCTCACTCTGGCCTTGGAGAAGGCCCAGGACAGAAAGGACGGATTCGGAATGGGATGGGGGTTAGGGTGGGCCAGCCGTCACATACAACAAATAATCCTCCGACATTTTCACCACCTCCAATGTGACCCCGCCACTTGCCACATCTTCCCATCTCCTCCCCTGTCTCCTTTCCGCAGAGACCGCTCCCTCCGTAACTCTCTGGTCAATTTGTCCCTTCCCACCCAAACCACCCCCTCCCCGGGCACTTTCCCTTGCAACCGCAAGAAATGCTACACTTGTCGCTTTACCTCCCCCCTTGACTCCATTCAAGGACCCAAGCAGTCGTTCCAGGTGTGGCAGAGGTTCACCTGCACCTCCTCCAACCTCATCTATTGCATCTGCTGCTCTAGATGTCAGCTGATCTACATTGGTGAGACCAAGCGTATGCTTGGCGATCGCTTCGCCGAACACCTCCGCTCGGTTCGCAATAATCAACCTGGAGGCTGTAGCGAATCGTCCGATCAGCAGGGAAGGTTATTAGCTGCAACCTTCCCTCCATTGATGAACTGTCCACTGCAAGGGCCAGGAAGCGAGCGGGCAAGATAATCTCTAACCCCTCTCACCCTGGCCACAAACCATATGAATCACTTCCATCTGGAAGGTGACTCCGGACTGTCAAAGCTGCCACAGCCAGACATAAAAACAGTTTTTATCCACGAGTAGTTGCTCGACTCAACAGCCAAAAATCTGTAGCCTCCCTTTGATCTGGTATTTTGTTGGTTCACATGCTTGATCAATGGTGTTTTATCATTAAATTATTATTATTATTATTATTATTATTATTATTATTATTATTATTATTATTATTATTATTATTATTATTATTATTATTATTATTATTATTATTATTATTATTATTATTATTATTATTATTATTATTAATGTTTAGTGTTTTCTGAGTCATTCGTAACTGTCACTGTATGTCATGTTGTTACTTGTGGGCGGAGCACCAAGGCAAATTCCTTGTATGTGAATACTTGGCCAATAAACTTACTTACTTACTTACTCATCTCCCAGTGGCTCAGCACTTTAACTCCCCCTCCCAATCCGAATCCGACCTTTCTGTCCTGGGCCTCCTCCATGGCCAGAGTGAGGCCCATCATAAATCGGAGGAGCAGCACCTCATATTTTGCTTGGGCAGTCTGCACCCCAGCGGTATGAACATTGACTTCTCCAATTTCAGGTAGTCCCTACTTTCTCCTCCCCTTCTCATCTCTCCTTCAGCCCACTGGCTCCTTCTCTTCCTTTCTTCTTCCTGCCCCCCACCCTCACATCAGTCTGAAGAAGGGTCTCGAACCGAAACGTTGCCTATTTCCTTTGCTCCATAGATGCTGCCTCACCCGCTGAGTTTCTCCAGCATTTTTGTCTACCCCCTACTATTTTTGCTGAACACATATTGGCTGTTCCACCTTCGCCAGAATAGATACAGACTTGCTGTCTCTATGTCAACAGATGTTCAACAGAAACACAAGGAGACTCTGCGAGCACAGGCTGAAACACTGAGCGTCAACACCATCCTGATGAAGGAGAAGGTTAAGGTTTTCCTGCTGCTTGATCGATACGCTGAGCTCACAATCATCTCCACTGTTCGAGATCGCAGACTGGTGGAACACGAGCTGCTGGCAAGAGGCCGGGACCATGAAATGTGGAGAGAGGAATGTCTCCGGGGAGAACTGGAAAAAATCAGGACTGATCAATTATTCCAGAAAAGTTTCCTCAAGGAAATTAAGAGATTTTTGTTTGGGCACAATTTGGGGAATTCAGCTGCCGTGGCTGGCGTTCCGGGGATCGGAAAAACAACAATGGTGCAAAAGATTGTTCATGACTGGGCCACGGGGAAGATATACCGACACTTCCAGTTTGTCTTCAGTTTCAAATTCCGGGATTTAAACACAATTGACTGCCAAATAAACCTGAGGGAACTGATTCTGGATCAGTATCCATACTTTGGGAATATGCTAGGAGAGGTCTGGAAGAACCCAGAGGGATTGCTGTTTATATTTGATGGTTTGGATGAATTCAAGGGCAGAATCGATTTTGCTGACAGTCGGAGAGACACAGAACCTCAGCACCAGTGCCCAGATCCTGAATTCCGGTGCAAAGTGTCTGACATTGTATACAATTTAATCCAGCACAAGCTGCTCCCAGGATGTTCAGTGCTAGTGACCACCCGCCCCACTGCGTTACATTTACTGGAAAAAGCAGAGATCAATCTCTGGGCTGAAATCCTGGAATTTGTTGGTGAGGAACGGAAGGAATATTTCACTAGATATTTTGAAGATCGCACAGTGGCAGCAGCTGTTTTCAAACACGTGAAGGAGAACGAGATCCTGTACACCATGAGCTACAACCCCTCCTACTGCTGGATCCTCGGCCTGACACTGGGCCCCTTCTTCACACAAACACACCGGGGACCGCAGCGAGTTCCCAAGACCATCACACAACTATATTGCTACTTTATTTACAACATCCTGAAAAACCACGGCCGTCAGATTGAGAACCTCCGTGAGGTGTTACTGAGGGTTGTTCAGATGGCCTTCACAGGAGTGACCAAGAAGAACATTGTGTTCACAGATGGAGATTTGATCAAATACAATCTGCAGCATTCCCAGTTCCTGTCCGGGTTCCTGATGGAACTTTTGGAGAGAGAGGATTCAGCCCGGAGCGTGGTGTACACCTTCCCGCACCTCACCATCCAAGAGTTTGTAGCCGCACTCGCACAATTCCTGACTGTAGATCCCAGGAATATCGTGAAATTCCTGTCTGAAATCCACAGCACGACAGACGGGCGATTTGAAGTATTTCTCCGTTTTGTCGCTGGTCTCTCTTCCCCACGGTCAGCTTGGATCCTGGAGGAGTTTCTGGGTCCATTTCCTCATGAAACAATCTGCCGAGTGATTGACTGGGTAAAGGAGGAAGTTAAACGCCAGATTAGAAATGCAGGAAGTGCATTTGGTAAAAGGAGCCTCCTGAACACGATGCACTACCTGTTTGAATCTCAGAATCATGCACTGGCTAAGGAGACACTGGGATCTGTGGAAACACTTTCATTCAATGGACTGGGACTGACCCCGATTGACTGCGCTGTCCTGTCTCATGTCATTGGGCCCTGTGATACAATCAAATACCTCGATCTGTGGAACTGTCGCATTCAGTGTGAAGGTCTCCAGCGGCTGGGACCAGCTCTACACAAGTGTCAGCACTTGGGGTAACTGTCCGTTTAATGCTAACACTGAACTGTAAAATTGTTTCATTATTTTGTTCTTCCGTCCTGCACCCCTTCTATTGGGCCGGCCAGTTACTGTGCACAGTGTCCCTCTTATTTAACCCTCCCCCGGGTCACCGGTGGTCGATTCTGCCGCCCCTCTCCCCAATATGGCGGTGGTCGACTCCGTCCCCCGCCCTCCCCCGGGTCACCGTAGGTCGACTCCGTCGCCCCCTAGAAATATAGACACATAGAAAATAGGTGTCGGAATCGGCCATTCGGCCCTTCGAGCCAGCACCGCCATTCACTGTGATTATGGCTGATCATCCACAATCAGAACCTTGTTCCTGCCTTCTCCCCATATCCCTTGATTCCACTAGCCCTAAGAGCTTTATCTAACTCTTTTTAGAATGTATCTAGTGAGTCGGCCTCTGCTGCCTTTAGAGGCATAGTATTCCGCAGATTCACAACTCTCTGGGTGAAAACGTTGTCCTCATCTCAGTTGTAAATTTCCTACCCCTTATTATTAAACTGTGGCCCCTGGTTCTGGATTCCCCCCACATCGGGTACATGTTTCCTGCATCTAGCATGACCAATCCCTTAATAATTTTATGTTTTCATAAGAAACCATCTCATCCTAAATTCCAGTGCAAACAAGCGCATTCATTCCATTCTTTCATCATATGAAAGTCCCGCTATCCCGGAAATTAACGTTGTGAACCTACACTGTACTCACTCAAAAGCAAGAATGCCCTTCCTCAAATTGGGAGACCAAAACTGCAGACAATACTCCAGGTGTGGTCTCACTGGGGCTCTGTACAACTGTAGAAGGACCTCTTTGCTCCTCTTCTCAAATCCTCTTTGGCCAACATTCCATTCATTTCTTCACTGCCTGCTGTACCTGCATGCTTACTTTCATAGACTGATGAACAAGGACCCCCAGATCCCATTGTACTTCCCCTTTTCCTAATCTGACACCATTCAGATAGTAATCTACGCCTTGTTCTTGCCACCAAAGTCGATAACCTCACATTTATCCACATTATACTGCATCTGCCATGCATCTGCCCACTCACCCAACCTGTCCAAGTCACCCTGCACCTTCATAGCATCCTCTCCACAGTTCACACAGCAACCCAGATTTGCGTCATCTGCAAATTTGCTAATGTACTTTTAATTCCTTCATCTAAATCATTGATATATATTGTGTATAGTTGCGGTCCCAGCACCGAGCCTTGCGGCACCCCACTAGTCACTACCTGCCATTCTGAAAGGGACCCATTAATCCCCAGTCTTTGCATCCTGTCTGCCAACCAATTTTCTATCCATGTCAATACTCTGCCCATCCATGTCAATATTCTGCCCCCAATACTCTGCCCCCTGCTCTCATTTTGCCCACTAATCTCCTATGTGGGACCTTATCAAATGCTTTATGAAAGTCCAGATACACTACATCCAATGGCAATGATTTGCACCATCTCCTGTCTCTCTGTGTCCCTCACCCTCACTCTCTCTCTCATCTCCAGGCTGGATAATGTCAGTCTCACAGATTCTGGAGCCGAGAATCTCGCCTCCGCTCTCAGTACAAACCCCTCACTGACGGAACTGAACCTGAACGATAATAAACTGGGAGATTCCGGAGTGAAACTGGTGTCTGCGGCTCTCAAGAACCAGGACTGTAAAATACAGACTCTGTGGTAAGTCCCAGACTGTGAGAGATTGTGTTTTGTACATCACTGGGTGTATAACACTGAACATTAATATGATCAGTAATTGTATCACTGATAAACACTGGGGATTTGCATCGTCTCCTGTCTCTCTGTGTCCCTCACCCTCACTCTCTCTCATCTCCAGGCTGAACAGAGTTGGTCTCACAGATTCTGGAGCCGAGGATCTCGCCTCCACTCTCAGTACAAACTCCTCACTGACAGAGCTGGGACTGGGTGGTAACAGCCTGGGAGATTCCGGAGTGAAAAAGGTGTCTGCGGCTCTGAGGAACCCGGGCTGTAAAATACAGACACTGGGGTAAGTCTCAGACTGTGGGAGATTGTGTTTACAGTCACTGGGTGTATAACACTGAACATTAATATGATCAGTAATTGTATCACTGACAAACACTGGGGATTTGCATCATCTCCTGTCTCTCTGTGTCTCTCACCCTCACTCTCTCTCATCTCCAGGCTGTACTATGTCGGTCTCACAGATTCTGGAGCCGAGGATCTCATCTCTGCTCTCAGTGCAAACCCCTCACTGGCAGAGCTGGAGCTGAGGGGCAACACCTTCACGGACCAATCTGTCCCCGCTCTCCTCCGCCTCATACTGACCCTCCCGAGTCTGGAGCGGATTGGGTGAGTGGTTGCGTTAACGTTTAATGTGATAAAATATCAGGGGATCCGCGGGCTTCTCCTGTGAATTTGTTCTGTAAATGGTGTTGAAATATTAACCCCAGTCCCTGGTATCCACACTGTTGTGTAATCTGTTTATTTTCTCTTTATTCCTGGACCTGCTTCAGGCTGGAGGGGAATAAGTTCAGTCCGACCGGGGAGAAGGAACTGAGGTCGCTGCAGGAAACCAGACCCGGGCTGAGAGTGGAACTGTGAACATCTCGGGGTGTGAACGTCACCGCCCTGGGGACCGGAATATTGTTGGCCGATTCCCCATCCCTCCCCTTTAAACGGCCGCCCTCCCCTTTAAACGGCCGCCCTCCGGTTTACGCCCCAACGGTTGCCGTGCCGAGCGGGCAGGCTGTGACGTCAGAGGATGCCCTGCCCGCTGTCACGTGACCCGGATACGCAGCGCTGCTGCTGATCAAAGATACAAGCCGTTGTGAACAATGGGATTAGATGAATTACAGAGAGCAAGTTTAATACAAAAATCGATTCAAACACAGGACATGGGCCATTTAAAAAGAACATTTAAAAAAACATTTAAAAACACACAAACTGTTCCCCTGCAATGCTGATTACACTGCGAGAGGCATATTTGGTCGGGTCTGGATTACTGAAATGGCGGAAGTTACGCTCCGTTGTGTACTACGGAGGACTGGGGAATAGCAGCTGGACCTGCAGGATCTCAGATATGCTTCATCATCAGCGGCCCTCGCTCCTGCTACGGTGACAACAGCAGCATTGTTCAAACTGTTCGTTAACACAGCAATGTGTGTTACTGGTTTAGCATCTGTAAATGAAATGTAAATTGTTGATTACAGTAAAAAAATGAAATTTAGTGGATGTCTAGGTTACTAATATTTGCAGAACTCAATAAACATTTGGCAATTCTAGACTATCTAGAGTCATAGTGACACAGTGTGAAAACAGGCCCTTCGGCCCAATTCGCCCAAACCGGCCAACATGTCCCAGCTACACTAGTCCCACTTGCCTGCGCTTGGTCCATATCCCTCCAAACCTGTCCTATCCATGGACCTATCTAACTGTAACTTAAACAATGGGATAGTCCCATCCTCAACTACCTCGTCTGGCAGCTTGTTCCATACACCCACCACCCACTGTGTGAAAAAGTTACCCCTCCGATTCCTATTAAATATTTACACCTTCGCCTTGAACCTATGTCCTCTGGTCCTCGATTTCCTCTACTCTGGGCAAGAGATTATGTGCGTCCACCTGATCTATTCCTCTCATGATTTTGTACACCTTTATAACATCCTGCTCTCCAAGGAATAGAGACCCAGCCTACTCAACCTCTCGCTATAGCTCACACCCTCTAATCCTGGCAACATCATCATGTCTTCTCTGAACCCTTTCAAGCTTGACAATACCTCTCCTATAACATGGTGCCCAGAACTGAACACAATATGCTAAATGCGGACTCACCAACGTTTAAAACATCTGCAACTTGACCTCCCAACTCCAGTTCCAACATCAGCGTCAACGCTAAATGAGATTAAAGAGATGGTGGTTAACTTTGGCAGGTCCAAGCTCCCCCTTCAGCCGGTCAACGCTGCAGGGGCTGACATTGAGGTGGAGCAGACATATAAATACCTTGGAGTGCACCTTGACAACAAACTGGACTGGTCTGTCAACTCTGACGCCCTCTACAAAAAAGGCCAGAGCAGACTCTTTTTCCTCAGAAGGCTCAAATCCTTCAATGTGTGTAATGATATGCTGCACATGTTTTACAACACTGTGGTTGCAAGTGTTATTTTCTACGCTGTTGTCTGCTGGGGCAACAGCATTAGTGCAAAAAACAACAAGAAGCTGGTCAAATTGGTTAAACGAGCTAGCTCAGTGCTGGAGGGGAGAGTAGACTCTGGGATGGATGTGCTCGAGAGGCGTATGAGGCACAAGGTGCAGGTCATCATGAAAAACCCCGGGCATCCCCTCCATGTAATTCTGGAGAGTCAAAAGAGCACTCGGAACAACAACCTGCTCCTCTCCCTGCCCTGTAGAACGGAGCGGTTCAGGAGATCCTTCACCCCTGCAGCCATTAGATTTTATAATTCCGACCGCTAGGCTGTAGGGGGATGCATTCTGCAATTTTTAATTTTTAACTGTTAATTATTGGTCTTTTTAAGTATTTATTGCTCTCAGGTAGTGTCCACATTGTATTCTATGTATTTTCTGTCTGCGTTCGTTTTGAATCTGTGGGTTTGTTGGTTGGGGGCTTCTGGACATCTGAATTTCCCTGAGGGGATCAATAAAGTATTTATTATTATTATTATTAACGTGGGCGGCCTAAGTTTTCACCAGGAAATTATCCCCCAGTATTTCAATTCCACGATCTTGGGATGACATAAGGACATCAGGGTCATCAAGTTGACTAAAAAGTACGGCTCCCATTAATTGCAATCTTTGAGTAACTCAGCGGGACAGGCACAATTTCTAGATAGAAAGGGAGCGGGTGTCGTTTCATGTCGAGAACCTTCTTAGAAAGCTGAGTTACTCCAGCTTTTTGTGTCTTATTGTATGCAGTTTTGCTCTCTTAATTTCCCGAGACCGTTCCCTCCGCAACTCCCTGGTTAAATCGTTTCTTCCCAGCCAAACCACCCCAAGCCCAGGTACCTTCCCCTGCAACCGCAGACGATGCAACACCTATCCCTGTACCTCCCCCCTCGACTCTGTCCAGGGACCCCGACAGTCCTTTCAGGTGAGGCACAAGTTCACTTGCACCTCCTTCAACCTCATCTACTGTTTCCATTGTTCAGGATGTGGATTGTTGTACATTGGCGAGACCAAACGTAGACTGGGTGATCGTTTCGCTCAACACCTGCACTCAGTTTGCCTGAACCAACCTGATCTCCAGGTGCCAAACACTTTAATTCCCTCTCCCATTCCCACACAAACCCTTCTGTCCTCGGTCTCCTCCATTGTCAGAGAGGCTGAATGCAAATTGGAGGAACAGCATCTCATATTTTGCTTGGGCAGCTAACAGCCCAGTGGTATGAATATTGATTTCTCTCACTTCAGGTAGCCCCGGCATTCCCTCTCTCTCCATCCCTCCCCCACCCAAGTCACACCAGCTTCTCGTTTTCACCCAACAAACAGCTAACAATATGACCAATATGATAAATATGACCAATTCTTAAGGAGTTGGTCTCCTTTCATCGACTTTTTTGGAATCATGTGATGCAGCGGTACCATAAGGATTGCTGATTTCAGTTCATGACGTGGATAGATCTACATCTCCGAATATAGATTTGAAAAATTCTCTTTTAAGGGGCCTTCTCTTCTATTTCTACTTTCCACTTTTTCTTTTTTATTTTATTTTATTTTATTTTTTTATATATACACACTTCACGTTTTTCTACTCTCTACCATCTATTTTACCACTTTTTCCCCTTTCTACTGTTTTCTTTTTCTTGTCTTGCTTACTTCCTTCTCATAACATAAAACTAGAGGTTGTACATAGAATGGATTACGGTATGACATAGTTGGCACCTAAAATTAGGTTCCACTGTATTGTTTTGTACTGTATTAACTTCTAATAAAATAAACAAATAAAAAATTAAAAAAACAGCTAACAATGGCCTGTTTCCTTTATCATTGTTACTTGTTTGCCTATCTTTTGTTCATTGTTCTTTATCTCTCCACATCATCGTGGCGGGGAAGATGCTGGAGTCGATTATCAAAGATGATATACCGGCACATTTGGATAGCAGTAACAGGATCGATCCTGGTCAGCATGGATTTACAAAGGGGAAATTAGGCTTGACAAATCTTCTGGAACTTTTTGAGGATGTAACTAGGAAAATGGACAAGGGAGAGCCAGTGGATGTAGTGTACCTAGACTTTCAGAAAGCATTTGATAAGGTCCCACACAGGAGATTAATGAGCAAAATTGGAGCTCATGTTATTGGGGGTAGAGTGCTGACATAAATAGAAAATTGGTTGGCAGACAGGAAACAAAGAGTCGGGATTAATAGGACCCTTTCAGAATGGCCGGCAGCGACGAGTGGGGTACCGCAAGGCTCGGTGCTGGGACCGCAGCTATTTACAATATACATCAATGATTTAGATGAACGTGACGTTAGCAAATTTGTAGATGACACAAAGTTGGGTGGCAGTGTGAACTGTGAGGAGGATGCTATGAGGATGCAGGGTGACTTGCACAGGTTGGATGAGTGGGCAAATGCAGTATAATGTGAATAAATGTGAGGCTATCCACTTTGGTGGCAAGAATGGGAAGACAGATTATTATCTGAATTGTGTCAGGTTGGGAAAGGGGGTAGTACAACGAGACCTGAGTGTCCCAGTACATCAGTCACTGAAACTAAGCATGCGGGTGGGTACAACAGGTAGTGAAGAAAGCTAATTGCATATTGGCTTTCATTACCAGAGGAGTTGAGTATAACAGCAAAGAGGTTCTTCTGCAGTTGTACAGGGCCCTGGTGAGACCACATCTGGAGTATTGTGTACAGTTTTGGTCTCCTAATTTGATGAAGGACATTCTTGCTGTTGAGAGTGTGCAGCGTACGTTGCCGAGGTTAATTCCTGGGTCTGCGGAACTGGGCGTATTGACTGGAATCTAGAAGGATGAGAGGGTTTCTTATAGAAACATATAAAATTAGTAAGGGATTGGACACGCTGGATGCAGGAAGCATATTCCCGATGTTGGGGGAGTCCAGAACCAGGGGCCACAGTTTAAGAATGGGGTAGGTCATTTAGAACTGAGATGAGGAAAAACAGGGAATGGATTGCGTTGGGGGACCAGGTCTCCCGTGTGACTGGGACCCAACGGGTCCCACTTAGTCTAGTTGTCTATATATCTATGTATCTAAATGTATCATCTATATCTCTTGTTTCCCTTATCCGTAACCAATCTGAGGAAGGGTCTCGACCCGGAACGTCACCCATTCCTTTTCTCCAGGGATGCTGCCTGTCCCGCTGAGTTACTCCATTTATTTGAGCCTCTCTTCAGGAAGGACATTCTTGCTATTGAGGGAGTGCAGCGTGGGTTCCACATGTTAATTCCCAAATTAATGGCAGCACTGACATCTGATGAAAGAATGGATCGAATGGGTTTATTTTCACTGGAATTTCAGATCAGATTCAGATTCAGATTCAGATTCAACTTTAATTGTCATTGTCAGTGTACATTACAGAGACAACGAAATGCAGTTAGCATCTCCCTGGAAGAATATGATATGATTTCAATAAATAAAACTATTTACGTGTATACAGACATACTAATTTAGAAGGATCAGCGGGGATCTTATAGAAACATATAACATTCTTTAATAATTTCACGGGCTAGATGCAGGAACAATGTTCCCCATGTTGGGGGAGTCCAGAACCAGGGGTAACAGTTTAAGAATAATAGGTGGGCCATTTAGAACTGAGACGAGGAGAAACATTTTCACCCAGAGAGTTGTGAATCTGTGGAATTCTCTGCTGCAGAAGGCAGTGGAGGCCAATTCATGGATGTTTTCGAGAAAGAGTTGGCTTTAGCTCTTAGGGCTAATGGAATCAAGGGTTATGGGGAGAAAGCAGAAACGGGGTACTGATTGTGGATGATCGGCCATGGTCATATTGAATGACATGCTGGATCGAAGGGCCGAATGGCCTACTCCTGCACCTATTTTCTATGTTTCAATGAAGCATCACCCATTCCTTCTGTCAAGAGATGCTGCCTGTCCCACTGAGTTACTTCAGCATTTTGTGTCTATCTTCGGTTTAAACCAACATCTGCAGTTCCTTCCTGCACTCTATTTAATCAGTTCAGCTGAGTTTATTGTCACATGCACCAAATTACTTGTTCATTTAAGACTGAGGTGAGAAAAATCTTTTTCTCCCAGAGAGTTGTGAATTTATGGAATTCCCTGCCACTGAGGGCAGTGGAGGCCAAATCACTGGATGGATTTAAGATAGAGTTAGATAGAGCTCTAGGGGCTAGTGGAGTCAAGGGATATGGGGAGAAGGCAGGCACGGGTTATTGATAGAGGCCGATCAGCCATGATCACAATGAATGGCTGTGCTGGCTCGAAGGGCTGAATGGCCTCCTCCTGCACCTATTTTCTATGTTTCTATGATTGTGCTGGCAGCTCACTCACGACTGGTGGGCTGGCAGTTGACTCATGGCTATTCCATTTCAAGCAGGGTGCAAGGCCACCAAATTCAAATCCATTTTCTTATCATTTCAAGCAGGGTGCAAGGCCACCAGATTCAAGTGCAGTTTCTTACCACTTCGAGCAGGGCGCAAGGCCACCAAATTCAAGTGCAGTTTCCTACCACTTCAAGCAGAGTGCAAGGCCACAGAATTCAAGTGCAGTTTCCTACCACTTCAAGCAAGGTGCAAGGCCACCAAATTCAAATGCAGTTTCATACCATTTCATGCAGGGTGCAAGGCCACCACATTCAAATGCAGTTTCATACCATTTCAAGCAGGGTGAAACCACCATAAAATCACACAAAACACCAAACTCACAGTTCAGTAGACATTCAGTGTGTTCAGTTGATTCACAGCTCAGACAGAGTCGTGACACTCTCCCTCCCCCATCACGCAGAGACTGAGCCACACCCACACTTCCGGGTTTTATAACCCCTCCCCCTGCCACCGGAAAAGGTGTGGTCTTCATGGCGTGATTGACAGGAGAGAGATTCTCAACATTTTTAAAACACTAATAACACTTTTATTTTTCATTGATGGGAAGAATCCTCTGCACCTGCTGAGTGGAGGGGGACTGAGTAAGATGGACAAAAATCACAGCCGTAAGTGGTAGCGTTTTATCTAAAATCAATATACAGTGCAAACAAGAAGTTACCCAATGCACCCAAACCACCTTTGCAGGTGCCTTTTAACTTCAAGCCAAAGCACCCAAACCACCATTTGCAGCAGTGCCTTTTAACTTCAAGCCAAAGCACCCAAATCACCATTTGCAGTACAGGGTAGTGCCTTTTAACTTCAAGCCAAAGCACCCAAACCACCAATTGCAGGAGTGCACTTTAACTTCAAGCCAAAGCACCCAAACCACCATTTGCAGGAGTGCCTTTTTACTTCAACCCAAACCCCCCAAACAACCATTTGCAAGCAGTGCCTTTTTACTTCAAACCAACCATATTTTCATTTTCAAACCACATTAAGGGGACTCACAGTTGAGTAGACATGTGTTCAGTGTTATTCAGATCTCAGAGAGACGTGACCCTCTGGCTTTCTCCATCTTGCAGAGATTGAGTGAGGCACACCACTTCCTGGTTTTATAGTCCCTCCACCTCCCTCCGGCAGGGGCAGCAGAGAGAATGTTGAATTTTTTTAAACATTAATATATCTCTGATTTTTCATTGATGGGGAAAATCCTCTGGTCCAGGAAGGCAGACGTGGGCACTGAGCGAGGTGGCCAAAAATGACGGCCGTAGGTGGCGGCGTTCTCTTGGGAATCGCACCACAGTGGGCCAAAAGCGGTCAAGATCAGAGTTTTAGTAATATAGATTATAAACACGTATACATATTAAATATATGATACACACACATATGTAAATGTGATATTAATGTATATAATTATATAACACACATACATATTTCTCTAGTTTCTTATATACTGTATATGCACACATATTCATTATATAGATATACAGGTATATAATGCGTATATATGTGTGATATATATGTATATAAATATATAACACACATATGTATATTTCTCTCGTTTCTTTCTTGTGATCTCCTCTAATTTTGTTGTACTTTTTTTCTTTCATTCAACCTCTCTCTCTGAAATCTTAATATTGTGAATAAAATATAAATGAACACAAGCCAAGATATTTCTTCATTCTATATTGGTGTAAAGAAATATAGTGTATACATACCTACATTGATGCAGAAGTGCAAGCATTAGACATGAAAACTGTGCATTGCTACCATAGTTTAGTTTTTAATTTAACATATATTTGAGGGAAAGCTACATATATTTGAGGGAAATGAGTTATCCATCCATCCACCCATCCATCCACTCACCCATCCATCCACCCATCCATCCACCCATCCACCCATCCATCCATCCACCCATCCACCCATCCATCCACCCATCCACCCATCCATCCACTCATCCACCCACCCATCCATCCACCCATCCATCCATCCATCCACCCATCCACCCACCCACTCACCCATCCACCCACCCACCCATCCATCCACCCATCCATCCATCCACCCACTCACCCATCCATCCACCCATCCACCCATCCATCCACTCACCCATCCATCCACCCATCCATCCATCCACCCATCCACCCATCCATCCACCCATCCACCCATCCACCCATCCATCCACCCATCCATCCACTCACCCACCCAACCACCCATCCATCCATCCACCCATCCATCCACTCACCCACCCACCCACCCATCCATCCATCCACCCATCCATCCACTCACCCATCCACCCACCCACGTGTCGTGAGTAATTAGCCAGGGAAGGCAGTGGCTTTTAAAAATCTTGAAAACCGCGCATGTGCAGATTATTCTCTCCCCGGTGAGCTGTCAGAAGTCTTTTTTTTAATCGTGGAAACTGCGCATGCGCAGATTGTTCTGTCCCTGGTAAACTGTCAGTCTGCTTTTTTTTTAAATCGTGGAAACCGCACATGCGCAGATTGTTCTCTCGACTTTTATCAAGTAATTTTTCTTCAATAGGTCTTATCTCTTAAATTCAAGTTCGTGAGTTTATTGTCATGTGTCCCTCTATAGGACAATGAAATTCTTGCTTTGCTTCAGCACACAGAACATAGTAGGCATTTACTACAAAACAGATCAGTGTGTCCATATACCATAATATAATTATATACACACATGATTAAATAAACTGATAAAGTGCAAATAACAGATAATTGGTTGTTAATAATCAGAGTTTTGTCCGAGCCAGGTTTAATAGCCTGATGGCTGCAGGGAGATGTGTGTGTGGCCAGAATGGTGTGGACCTTTGATGATACTGCCAGACATTTTGAGCCAGCGACTGCGATAAATCCCCTCGATGGAAGGAAGGTCAGAGCCGATGATGGACTGGGCAGTGTTTACTACTTTTTGTAGTCTTTTCCTCTCCAGGGCGCTCAAGTTGCTGAACCAAGCCACGATGCAACCGGTCAGCATGCTCTCTACTGTGCACCTGTAGACGTTAGAGAGAGTCCTCCTTGACAAACCGACTCTCCGTAATCTTCTCAGGAAGTAGAGGCGCTGATGAGCTTTTTTGATAATTGCATTAGTGTTCTCGGACCAGGAAAGATCTTCATAGATGTGCACGCCCAGGAATTTGAAACTCTTGACACTTTCAACCATCGACCCGTTGATATAAATGGGGCTGTGGGTCCCCCTCCTACTCCTTCCAAAGTCCACAATCAGTTCCTTGGTTTTGCTGGTGTTGAGGGCCAGGTTATTGTGCTGGCACCATATGGACAGTTGCTCGATCTCTTTTCTATTCTCTGACTCATCCCCATCAGTGACTCGTCCCACAACAGTGGTGTCGTCAGTGAACTTGATGATGGAGTTTGCACTGTGACTGGCTACTCAGTCATGAGTATAGAGTGAGTACAGCAGCCTTGAGGTGCTCCCATGTTGATTGTTATCGAGGCTGACACATTTCCACCAATACGAACAGACTGTGGTCTGTGAATGAGGAAGTCGAGGATCCAATTGCAGAGGGATGCCCAGAGACCCAGTTCTGCGAGTTTGGTAACCAGCTTGGAGGGGATGATTGTGTTAAATGCCGAGCTGTAATCGATGAATAACAGCCTGACATATGAGTTTTTAAAAACATATAGCTCAAATAAATTTACTTATCATATTATTTGTACACAAAATCCATTCTTCTCTCTTTGTTTGCAACAAATATATCCATAACTTTTTCATAGCTGAAAATGATCTCTCAACAGAAACTGTTGTAGACGGAATTGTTAAAATTAATTGGAGCAGCCCATTTTGAAATATAAAAACAAGTAAATCTTTAAATTATTTATCCCAAAACACTTGTGCATTGTAAATTCCAGCTAGATCCACTTTCAGTCTTATGACATCAAAGAAGTTACCGTAGTTTCTTTCTAAACTTTGTATTGCCACCTGATCAATTTGACAAGCAAGTTTTTGAAACTTGTTTCCATCAACTAAGGAAATTAATTGTAAATTTTTGAAGTCGCTGTATCTTGCTTCCATATGCTTCAATGTATCAACCAGTATCAGGTAAAATATTCGTGCTCTCTCTTCTTTAATTGGACGTTTTGAACGAGATTTTGATTCAATCAGGTCATTTTCTTTGCAATATTCTTCAAACATTTCATGAATGTAATCAAAATATTGGCACAGATCCTCAAGCGAATGTATTGTTTCATTGATTCTTTCAATGCAATAAGGAATATCTATTATTTTAGTTTGCAAAATGTTGTAGAGTGTCCGTTTTAATGAAAATGTCATTATAAACCATAAGAAGAAAGTATGTAGAATCTTTCGTTAGCCAAGCATAAAACCCATTGCTCCTCACCAAAGTTTCAGGATCCCACAATAAAGGATTGCTGTTAATGTTGTCAAAAAGTTTACAGAGGTCTCCATAATATTGCAAAATGGTTTGGATTTGCTTTGAGTTTGAAGTCCATCTGTTTGGTGCTGCCTTTGGAATGCACTATTTCATCAAGAAATTGCGTTTGTTTTGTAGAATGACTGAAAAATGAGGCAAGAACGTCAATGGCCTTGAAAAGGCCTGTTCATTCAGGTATGAATTTAGCTGACTGAGACAGAACAAGATTCAACTTATGAGCATAGCAGTGGGTAAATAAAGCTGATGGTGCCTTTTCTCTTACTTTAGCTTGAACACCATTTAAGTTTGATGCCATTACCATTGCTCCATCGTATGACTGCGCTACAAGTTTCTCAGCACAAGTATATTTGTGTAAGTTATTGCATATGCATTCTGTTACACTAGTAGTAGGTATGTTACAAAACTTACCTTCAGCGGCGCTGCAGTTCTGCCACTGGCCATGTGCGCGACTTTGGCGCCTTTGAGGTGGGGAGGGGGGGGCGGGGTTAAAATGTGTTTTTTCTCCTACCTGTCCTGGATATATTTTCGCGGAGAGCAAGCTTTGGCTGAAAAATTGTTCCGACGGCCTCTCTGTGAATTTTTTTTTTAATCGCCCGATAATTTCAGCACTGGAGTAATTAAAAAATCAGCTTCTAAAGCCGTCAACGCCGACAACGGGACGGATTTCATGTACGGGACAGGTAAAGGAAAGCCGTTTATTTTACATATAAATGTGCTTCTTAGGATGCCTTTAATCCACATTTTACATTGCGAAAAGGTGATTTAGGACCCCCACTCACCTCCCCCCTTCTCCCCCCTCTTCCGACTCATGCCTTCCCCCACTCACCCCCTCCCTCCACACCACTAACCTCCCCCTCTATACACCCGCTCCTCTTCCCACTCACCCCTCCCTCCACTCATCCCGCATCACCCTCACCCCCACTCTCCCCCCCCACTCACAACTCTCACGACCCCCCCTCAGCCCCTCCCCCTTACCCCCTCCCCCACTCAACCCAACACACCCCCCACTCACGACCTCCCCCCCCTCTTGCCCACTCCCACCATCACCCACTCACCCCTTCCCCCACTCACCCCCTCCCCCAATCGCCCCCTCTCAACCCTCCCGCCCACTCCTCCACTCACCCGCTCCCCCACTCACGACCTCCCACTCGCCCACTCACCCCCTCCTTCCATTCACCCCTTCCTCCACACCCACTCTCCCTCCCCCCACTCACCCACTCCCTCCACTCACCCCCTCCCCCACTCAACCTCCATCCCCTTCCCCCGCTCCCTCCATCACCCACTCACCCCTCCCCCACAGATTCCACCCTCCACCCCTCACCACTTCCCCGACACAACCCCTCCTCCATTCACGCCCCTCCCCCCACTTACCCACTCGCCCTGCACAACCCCTCCCCCCACACGACCCCTACACAACCCCCCCCACTCACGCCCCTCCCCTTCACAACCCTTCCCCTACACAACCTGTCTCCCACACAACCCCTCTCCTACACACCCCCTCCCCTACACAGCCCCTCCCCCGCTCCCCCACTCACGCCCTACCCTCACCCACTCACACCCTCCCCCCACTCACCCCCTCCTCCCCACTCACCCCTCCCTCACTTACCCCCTCCCTCAAGCACCCCCTCATTCCCCCTCCACCACTCACCCACTCCCCACTCCCCCCTCACCACATCACCCACTCGCACGCTCATCCCCTCCCCAACCAAAAAGGGGGCCTAACTACTAAATGCTGCAGTAACTCAGCGGGACGGGCAGCATCTCTGGAGAGAAGGAATGGGCAACATTTCGAGGTTGAGACCCTTCCTCAGAGTGAGAGTCGCTGGAGAGATATAAAAGTGATGTGGAAAAGCTTTTACACAGAAACATAGACAATAGGTGCAGGAGTAGGCCATTCGGCCCTTTGTACCAGCACCCCCATTCGATATAATCTCGGCTGATCATCCACAAACAAGTACCCAGTTCCTGCTTGCTTCCCATATCCCTTGATTCTGTTAGCCCTTAGATCTAAATCTAACTCCCTTTCTTGAAAACATCCAGTGAATAAGCGAGTTTGGTATTCCGAAAAACACACAAGGAATCATGGGATTTGTCAAAGGTCACTGGCTATAAACAAAGTGTGGGCTGTATAAACTGTGTATAAATTCTTATCTTTATTCATGATTTATGTGTAAAAATATATTTAGTCTGAGGAACAGGGGTGCTATGGTAGCGGGAGAGCGGAGTGTAACAGCGAGAGAGAGAGGGGGGGCAGATGCGAGTGGGAGACGGGGGGAGACTGGACCGGCGGACTTAATCTTCGTCTCGTCTGTCCACAAGACCTTTTTCCAGAATTGTGGTTGCTCGTTTAAGTGCTTCTTGGCAAACTAACCTGGCCATCCTATTTTTGCAGCTAACCAGTGGTTTGCATCTTGCAGTGTAGCCTCTGTATTTCTGTTCATGAAGTCTTCTGCGGACAGTGGTCATTGACAAATCCACACCTGACTCCTGAAGAGTGTTTCTGATCTGTCGGACAGGTGTTTAGGGATTTTTCTTTATTGTGTAGAGAATTCTTCTGTCATCAGCTGTGGATGTCTTCCTTGGCTTGCGTGTCACATAGAAACATAGAAAGTAGGTGCAGGAGGAGGCCATTCGGCCCTTCGAGCCAGCACCGCGATTCATTGTGATCATGGCTGATCGTCCCCTAACATAACCCGTGCCTGCCTTCTCCCCATATCCCTTGACTCGATTAGCCCCTAGAGCTCTATCTAACTCTCTCTTAAATCCATCCAATGATTTGGCCTCCACTGCCCTCTGTGGCAGGGAATTCCATAAATTCACAACTCTCTGGGTGAAAAGATTTTTCTCACCTCAGTCTTAAATGACCTCCCCTTTATTCTAAGACTGTGGCCATTGGTTCTGGACTCGCCCAACATTGGGAACATTTTTCATAGAAACATAGACATAGACATAGAAAATAGGTGGGGGGGAGGGAAGGGGGAAGGGGCCGGGTAGAGGGGAGGGAAGGGGGGGAAGGAGGTTTAGTGGAGGGAGGGTGGGGGAGGGCAGGGGGGGTGGGGGAGAGGAAGGGGGAGAGCGAGGGAGGGGGGAGAGGGAGGGATGAGAGAGAGAGAGAGCGGGGAGAGAGAGAGGGGGAAAGACAGAGAGCGAAATGCAACCGTGCGTCACGCGTTCAGAATGTTGTGGAAATGAAGCGTTGCATCTCATGCACGAAAGCTGTCGGCAGCTCTATGGAATTGCATGCTCTTCCAAACTGAAGAAGAGTCACTAGCTGAGAACTTGCTCCTCAACTTCTCAGAGTACCTTTCCTTGGCAGCTCTGATTCCTCTTCTCAGCTCTTTATCGATTAGGCTATCTTTTAACGATTAGGCTATCGGCTTGACGCATATTTGCCCCTCCCCCCCCCCCCCGATCTCGAAATGGTAATGTTACATCTGGATATAATGATCCCATTAAAATGTATAATTATGTCACAAACTATGGAATTCATATTTTCATTGTTATCAAGGAAAAGAAAGCAGTTCCAATTGTTCGATACTATTTGACATTGTTTAATATTATTCATATGGAGGAGAAAATATAATAGATCTAAAACCAACCTTAATTTTGCAATCTCACTAAAGATAATCCCTCTTTCCCTCTCCCCTCCACCTCTCTCTCCCTCCTTCCCATCTCTATCTCCCCCCCCCCCCCCCCCCCACTCGCTGCGAGGGTCCGCGGCAGGGGGGAAAGAAAGGCATGGGCCCGGCGGGGGGGGGGGGGGGGGGGGGGGGGTGGTGTCATGGTCCCGGAGGTGGGAGAGGCGAAGGCCAGGCCGGAGCAGAGCAGCGCCTGATGTCGAGGTTACGGCCGCTGCCAGCCGTACCCGCTCCCACCCGGCGACGGGAGAACTGTCTCTTGTTAGACCCTCGCGGGTAGTTTGCTACCCAGGATAAAAACCAGACTCCCCCTCCCACAACACAATATTCCACTACTTACCAGAGTAGACACAAGGCATCCAGGCGATCGCTGATTGTGTGGACTGCAAAATGCGATCTGATCACGCCCGGACCCACTGCGCACACGCGGAGAGGCAGTGTTATTTTGCGTCGCTACGGTGTCACCGGCTTCCCCCAACTGCGCAGGCGCGGATGGTCGCAATTTTTTCCCCCAAATCATCCAGCGGGCGGGAACCAAAATTTTGGGGTAAACACTGATTGTGCTCCAAATCTTTTTTTCCTCGGGATTTTTTCTTACTGTGGGTAAAAAAGGGTGGTGCGAGCGCACCCAACGCACCCCCCCCCCCTTTGGACGGCCATGACTACTTGGATAATTGGAGGTTTTTCTCATATTTTGAAAATGTGTGCAGGTTTTGTTCTTGACAAGTTATAGGTATGATTTCTATAATATTTTTACACAATATGTGATAAATACAGGTAGATACGTGATTTGGGTCACGAAACGAATTGAAAAAGTACCTCGGCCCAAGGTCTATTTATTTTTAACGTGGAGATTGAGAAATTCTTGATTAGTATGTGTGCAAAAGGTTATATGGAGAAGGTAGGAGAAGTTGAGAGAAAAAGAGGCGGCCACGGTGGCACAGCGGTAGAGTTGTTGCCTTACAGAAAAAATGCAGCGCCAGAGAACCGGGTTCGATCCCGAATATGGGTACTGTCTGTATGGAGTTTGTACGTTCTCCCCGTGATCTGCGTGGGTTTTCTCCGAGATCTTCGGTTTCCTCCCACACTCCAAAGACGTACAGGTTTGTCGGTTAATTGGCTTGGTAAAAATGTAAAATTGTCTAAGTTGGTGAAATGCAGAGTACTGTCCTGACTGTCGGTACTGTCTGTACGTTTGTTTGTACATTATCCCTGTGACCTGCATGGATTTTCTCTGGGTGCCTCGGTTTCCTTCCACACTCCAAAGGTTTGTTGGGTAATTTGCTTGGTAAAATTGTAAATTGTCTCTAGTGTGTGTAGGATAGTGTTAGTGTTCTGGGATCGCTGGCCGGCATGGACCCAGTGGGCTGAAGGACTTTCCCTGAAGGATGTATCTCTAAACTAAAACTAAAAAGGTGGTTAAACATGATTGATGGGATGTGCAAATGCATATGTTTAGAGGGAAAGAATAGTGAGGGCTAATTACTAGTAAATAATGATGTGGACTGTACTAATATGTGACAGTGAAACACAGACAAAGCCTAAAAATAGCGACATGGAATGCAGCAGTGATAACACCCAAGTTTCAAGAAATTCATTGATTATATTATGGCGTGCACCCATCATTGTAACAGAAAATTGGATCTACTGTCAACTAAGTTAGATCTGTGGATAATCATTTCATTCTGATATCAAGACCTAGTTTGTCACACAATTAAGTCTTTCTGTAAGCTCCATTCTGGAATCAAGACTGAGTTTTACTGTTAATCAATTGTCTATGTCAGAAGCTGTAAAAGCAAATGTAAAAGCTGTACAAAAGTTGTGCTCAGGAGACCTGCTTTGACTAGTCTCCTGGTAAGCACTAATTTTAATAAATCACCTGTTACTTTAAACAGCAACTCCACATGGCCTTTCCATTTGCTCTAACAACATACAAGCCGTTTCAATGGACAATTCTACAGACCAAACAATTATTTTAAAATTGAGAATAAACTGTGATTTAACAATATCCTGCAAAACACAATTTTAACATGATTTAACAATGTCCTGCAAAACACAGAGTACTGGAATAACTCAGCAGGTCGGGCAGCATCTGTGGAGGGAATAGACTGGTGACATTTTGGGTTGGGACTTTGCTTCAGACTGATTGTAGCAGAATAAAAACTAAATTCAAAACTAAAACTGTCCAAAAACTCTTCATACATTCTCAGTATTATACATTCAACAGTGTCATACAGAATAGTGTTTGCACTTATCTTTAAACAATACACCTTTGCCAATCACCAGTTTCTTATGTCATCCTTCTCCCTGTTTGGTTTGTAGATGAGGGTGATAATGCCCTTTCCCATGGAGTCTGACATTTTTCTTTGTAATAAATACATTTTTTAGTTTAATTTAGTTTAGAGATACAGCACAGAAACAGACCCTTCGGCCCACCAAGTCCGCACCGACCAACGATTCCCGCACACTAACACTATCCTACACACATTAGGGACAATTTACATTTATACCAAGCCAATTAGCCTAGAAACCTGTACGTCTTTGGATTGTGGGAGAAAACTGGAGATCCCGAAGAAAACCCACGCAGGTCACAGGGAGAACGTACAAACTCCATACAGACATGCACCCATAGTCAGGATCTAACCCAGGCCTCTGGTGCTATAAGCTCTGCAAGGCAGCAACTCTACCACTGCACCACCCTAGGCCTTACATAATAGCATCGTACACTTCTAGCATGTCCAGACCCAATTGGCCAGCCATCACTTCTGGGAATTTTGAGGCAAAGGAATGGATAGAGCTAATCAGCTCTTCCAGGGTCAGTGGTTGGGCTGAACTCTCCCATTTGCTGCCCTCCAAGATCTCCATGATAGAGGATGGGAGACTGCAACCTTTCTGTCATTCAGACCAGCAGAGAAGGTCTGCAGATTATCAATATGTCTGTCTGAGAGGATATTACTTAGGTGTTTTCTTCCTTATGACTGTGGATCACAGAGCGCACCCCCCCCCCCCCCAGTCAACCTTTGGTGAACCCGGTGGCACATCCCTCCCTGCTCCATGGAGTTGATTTTGGGTCGTAAGATGATTTTGGAGAATTCTGAGGCAAAATCTGTGGCTTATCGGCTCTCTGTTCCTCACATTTACCCTCCCATCGACTGCAAAAGGTGGAGTTGCTGCAAGTTTGTCTGGAGTTGGTACAATTCCCTCTGACCCCATCATACTTTCCTAGAGAAAGGAGAGCACCTTGATGTTCACCTTAGTGCTTCCCACTAGTGTATCAGGCAGTCAAAAAGGGCTTCAAAGTTCTCCAACTTTTGTTCCTCGACATTCTATAGGGTCAGCGGTTTGACATTTAACTTCCACGTGACCCTGCCTGCCCTCGGGTTATAGGGTCTTATGTGACAGGAGCAGAACTAGGCCATTCGGCCCATAAAGTCTACTCCGTCATTCAATTATGGCTGATCTATCTCTCCCTCCTAACCCTGTGGTTCTACTGTAGGTGACGGGAAGCCCAATGAAAGTGGTGGTAAGAGATGACCAATGGCGTGGTGTTGGTATGTCTGACCATGACGGCCTTCGACGTGAAGTGGAAGTCTGTCCGGTCTCAATCAGGTGAATTGCAGCCATGCTCTGCCTGCAGGGGTTGCTGAAAGCATCACACAGTTTTGTGTCTTTGATCATCTCCATCAGGAGCCTGGAGGTGCTGTCCAATCTGTTGTGGGCCCCGCTGGATCATCCATCGCATTGACGGTGCAGGTGAAGTCACTGGCTGGAACGAGCGACTGGGACGTTGCCAACAGCAGTGAGAGCTGCTGGAGGATGGCCAGCTGCTCGCCTCGCACGGGCAAGGTGTGCACATTGATCAGCTTCAGCGGAGAGTCACAGTGCACTACATGCATCACAAGTAGACATCCGCCCAACCACCTCCCCGATTTTGTGATTGAGAAATTGCAGGATCCCCAGGGCGGAAGCAAGACTGTCATTGGCTCCCGACTGATCCATGTGGACACCATCGCGATCACCTCCAACACCTGCAGAGGAGTAGCAGCCCATACACTTGTAGAAAAGTCACATCTGCTTTGACTTTGGCAAGGTACTGCAATGCCTTAACACATCTCAGTGTTGTCATTGACTTTCGATTGCTGATCCTCCAACACTCCTGCAGCCCCAGTAAAGACGTTAACTGCACCTGCAGACAACCCATAGAGGGAGCCACTGTGCAGCTTTCTGCAGCAAATTTAATAGTAAGATTAAACGAGAACTTACCAGTTTGAAGTTTGATCTTTATTTTATGAGGAGTTACGATGAGGGACTATGTGAAGAAGAACCCCGCTCATGCGCATGCGCGTCAATCTTCAAAGCAGCGGTGTGAAATCACAGATAATAGTGACTGAAATATAATAGTAAGCTGAGAGAAGACTAGAACTACCAGATTACCTTTATGAGGGTTGGGAGCGGAGGGCACGTAGTCCCTCATCGTAACTCCTCATAAAATAAAGATCAAACTTCAAACTGGTAAGTTCTCATTTAATCTTACTATTTTACTTCGGAGTCACGTGAGTGACTACGTGAAGATTTCAAAGCTCTGTGATTTCATGCCGTGAGAAAGAAGTCTACACAACCACAACTGCTTCATTGACAAATGATGGAAAAACATTCATAATGCATATAGACATGACATTGATTTAAAACATGCTGATGCTTTTAATGAAGTAATAATCATAATAACACCTCCCGGGTGGAACTATAAATAAATAAAATGTAAAATAGAGTTGACAAATACCTTTGGTCTGGCATTGGGTTATTATTAAATGTTTGGAAAACCCGTTCGTTTTTTACCATGCTGCAGCCGTTAGGATGTGATCCAACGGAACGTCAATAACCCTTGCTGCTGATGTTGCAGCAGCCCTGGTGCAGTGAGATATGGAATCAGTATCTACTCCTGCATAGATTGACCCCGTTTTATCCCTGGAAATCGTCTGACCGGATACGTTTTATAATGTTTTTTGTGTACTAACAAGCATTGCAAGTTCAGAGCCTTGAAAAGCTCTTGGCGACCTTGACATATAGTTGTATATGTGTGCCTTCACATAGCCAAAGGTCCCTGGGTATGCCTTGAACTATTCTGAGACCTGACACCCCTTCTGCTGTGCTTAAGTAATTATAAACATAAAATATTATATTTTATTTACAGATGTAATCATCCTGTCCCTTCGCAATATGTAGCGACTGAACCTGTTGCGCTAAACCAGCGCCAGTAGGATAACGACCTTATGAGAGCTCAAACTCAAGGATGCAACTGGAGCCCCCTTGTGCAATAGTGTTAACACAATGTCAGTATCCCTTACTGCCTTGTAGTTGTGCTGGGAGAACTTGTGTTAAAGATATCCTTTACAAACTCGATATCTGGGGTGAACCTGACAGAGTGAGTCCCATTTGCTGCAGTAAATATGAGGGGGAAACAGTTAATGGCCCTATTACTTAAATTATTGTCAAAAGACCAATTAAAATGAACTCCAAGACGTCAGTAGTCTGTACTGTTTTAAATGGAACATTAGCATTAATCACTTCCCTTCAAAGAAATGTACTGGTTTTCCCTTTTTTGGTGCTATATCAGCACTCTGGAGTGAACCATACAAGGATAAGTGTGCCAACTCCAACCGTAGGGCAGTCTATTCAAATACTGCAGAGCATAAATTGATTTTAACATGCAACAGCTGATTTCCCGAGCCATAGCCTCTTATACGGTTGTCTTATTATTCCCGACAAATTGGGAATTTAAGCTGCATAGGCCAATCAGACAGTAGGAAACCTAAAGCGGGATCTTGATGACTTTATTTGAAGACCCGACTGACGAGGCAAAATGGAGGAAGATATAAAACCATTCCTCCTCCTTGCATCTTTCGCCACTGTTATGCCACATATTTTTGCAACCTGTGAATAAGCATGACAGCAACATATCAATATACGGTATTCCATTGAACCCAAAAATCATAAATACTGTGTGGTCCAACACCCATTCTGTGTTGCCATGATCTGTACTTGATGATACACCTGCGGCAAATGTAATTAGGTAAAACCATTACAGGATACTTTACTTTTACTTGATTGCACCCATGTGACCAACATATGCCTCCATCATAGTGTATCAACCTGAAATTGAGCATGCAGAATATGCATATTCGCTCAGTTACTCTTTAACCCATCGAATGCATGTAGGGTCTATAAATAGTTGATATCCAATAACTGAAGAATTGATAAATCATGCAAATCTCCTCCACATCCAAACTGGAGATGACCTTCGCAATATCCTACGTTAGGCCATTAGCCTTATTTTTGCAATATAACTAATATTTACTGACCAATGCTGGAACAATGCTGCATACTGTTTGTACATCATAGTGACTTTTGTAGCTTCAGTTAGTACAATACAATACAATATAATAGTTTTATTCCTCACATTGCACATAAGTGCAAGTGAAATGAATTTGTCAGCAGCAGCAGTAGTAATAGCGTCAGTGTATTAACAATGACCTACATGGCACTTTAGAGTTTGCCATTTAGCATGATGTCAATTCTCCCACTTGCACAGCTGAATCACAGCTATTATATTGCCAATTAGTCTTAAGTAGTAGCGGCAGATTCTAACCACAAGGCTGTTACAGATTTCTATTAACTGCAATCTGTTGCCCAGGGTGGCGGCATAGGCCAATTAATAGTTAAAGGTAAATCCCAATGACCAACAAGTCTATTTGGTAACAACTGAATTTAACTGTATAGAAGAGCCCAATTACTTAAATATAGTTTGAGACTCCAAATGTCTCCAATGATCCATGTAAATGGGAACACCCTATGAAAATCAGTTGTTAATTAGCTATCTTTCATAATGACCAGGCCATTCCTGTCATCATTTTGTGCCTGTCTTAAATGACGACTCTGGCCCAATTTCCGAGCCTGTCTTGCAAGATAATCCTGGTCATAATACAATTCTGGCCCCAATTCTGGACCTGCATTGAAAAACAACTCTGACCATTATACCAAGCCTGTTTCGAAGGCAATTCTGGCCAAAATAATGAGCTTGCCTCAAACACAATTCTGGCCCAATTCCAACCTGCTTTACATGGTTAGATGCCTCTAAGGAGATGATTATGTCTTAATCATTCTTGTATTGTGCAATCAAGTGTAAATCTTACCAACTTGTAAGTGGTCCTTAGTTGCAGAGTAGAACTGGCAGAGTATATGGAGCCTCTGGCCCGCTTTCATGCTTCCTCCCGCTTCAGTGAACCACTTACTGCCGATTCAATGAAGCTTTGCTCGTTGTTGGCCTTGACTGGTCCAACAGCTTGTGCTTCATCCTCCAGGTTTTCCCTGTTGAATGGGTCTTACCTGAATAGCAGATTCAGCGGCTGTCTCTAATGTCCCCCTGAGCGGTGTTCACTGCATTGTGTTGGGATGGCAAACCTTGCTGCCAGGCATGGTCCTTCTGACACATGCCCCTTATCTGTTGGGTATGCTCCACAGCTCAACCCTCAAATTCAGTGTCAGATTTGTACTGACCCAGCATGCTCCCTACTCCAAAAAAGAGAGGCTTTAAGCAGCCTTGTTACAAGGCGCTGCTGGCGCTGGCTTTACCATAGGCCAAACGCTGCCATTAGCCTAGGCATCAACATGAAGCTGCCCGGTCCAAAGGTGCTGCTGGCGCTGGCTCATCCATAGGCCTACACTGCCATAGACTAGGCATGTACTTTAAGCAAGGTACACAAAATTGCTGGGGAAACTCAGCGGGTGCAGCAGCATCTATGGAGCGAAGGAAATAGGCGACGTTTCGGGCCGAAACCCTTCTTCAGACTGATGGGGGGTGGGGGGGGGAAAAGAAAGAAGGAAAAGGGGAGGAGGAGGATGAGCCCGAGGGCGGGCGGATGGGAGGGTGGGAGGAGACAGCTCGAGGGTTAAGGAAGGGGAGGAGACAGCAAGGGCTAGCAAAATTGGGAGAATTCAATGTTAATGCCATAAGGACGCAAGGTCCCCAGACGGAATATGAGGTGCTGTTCCTCCAATTTCCGCTGTTGCTCACTCTGGCAATGGAGGAGACCCAGGACAGAGAGGTCGGATTGGGAATGGGAGGGGGAGTTGAAGTGCTGAGCCACCGGGAAGTCAGGTAGGTTATTGCGGACTGAGCGGAGGTGTTCGGCGAAACGATCGCCCAACCTACGCTTGGTCTCACCGATGTAAATCAGCTGACATCTAGAGCAGCGGATGCAGTAGATGAGGTTGGAGGAGATACAGGTGAACCTTTGTCGCACCTGGAACGACTGCTTGGGACCTTGAATGGAGTCGAGGGGGGAGGTGAAGGGACAGGTGTTGCATTTCTTGCGGTTGCACCGGAAAGTGGCCGGGGAGGGGGTGGTGCGGGAGGGAAGGGAAGAATTGATGAGGGAGTTGCAGAGGGAGCGGTCTTTGCGGAAGGCAGACATGGGGGGAGAAATGTACTTTAAGCAGCCTTGTTATAAGGCGCTGCTGGCGCTGGCTCTCCCATAGGCCCATGCTGCCATAGACTAGGCATCCAAAGTAAGCAGCCCTGTTCCAAGGTGCTGCTGGCATGGGCTCTCCCATAGGCCCATGCTGCCATAGACTAGGCATCCAAAGTAAGCAGCCCTGTTCCAAGGTGCTGCTGGCATGGGCTCTCTCATAGGCCCACGCGATATAATGCGCATGCGCATGAGCGGGGTACTTCTTCACGTAGTCACTCACGTGACTCCGAAGTAAAATTCCATTCTCGGTGGCAGATCTTAAAGCTTAAAAGAAGAATTTGAACCAAAAAACTGTAGCCTTTAGGACAATGCAGAATAGACTATCCACACCAGCTGTGAATTTGTGAACAAACTGATTGTCTCTGCAATGGAAAATTGATGTCTCTGTAAACCGATAAATGAGAACAGATTCTTGGCATCTGTGTAGGGAAAGTGTTAGCTCGTTGGACTCCATAAGTCAACATCTCCAATGCCTTCTGCAAATTCATCAATGCCACCACTTTTGTTGACCAAATCATTGCCAGTGCAGCAGAGAGGTAGAACACCCGTCCACTGTTTTCTTTTGGATGTTTATCTAGTTCAGCCTGAACCTGCCAAAAGCATCACAGAGCAGACAAACCAGTCCTCTTTTAAAAAGTCAATAAAACCCAGCAATAAAATGTGGTTTCTGTTAAAAGGAACACCATAACCAAGTTGCTCTGTGCAGGAAGCAACTGCAGATGCTTGTTTAAACTGGATAGACACAAAGAGCTGGAGTAACTCAGCGGGACAGGCAGCATCTCTGGAGAGAAGAAATGGGTAACGATTCGGGTCGCGCCCCTTCTTCAGACTAGTTAGGGAAAAGGGAAACAAGAGACATAGATGATATGGCAAATATATGGCATATATATATAGTCAATATGGCAAATGTGATGTGTGAAATACAGTAATTATGGGAGACTTTAAACTTTACATGGACCGGACAAAATAAATTTGCTGTAACATGGCGGAAGATGAATTAATGGAATATACACAAAGTGCATTTCTAGATCAAAATGGTGAGAATCAACTAAGGAAACTGGTGGATTGTGTTCCCAAGGAAAAAGACAAAATGCAGTAGTAACCCAGTGGGTCAGTCAACATCACCCAAGGAATGGGCGACTTTTCGGGACAAGACCCCTCTTCAGACCGTTCTTCGAGTCTGAAGAAGGGTCTCGACCTGAAACGTTACCCATTCCTTCTATCTGGAGATGCTACCTGTCCTGCTGAGTTACTCCAGCATTTTGAGTCTATCCTCAATCTAAACCAGCATCTGCAGGTCCTTCCGACAGTGTTTCGCTGTCATTCCCTCTTTGTTTTCTCCATCAATTTGAAGTCAATCCAGGCACACCTGTGTTGATCATGACTCTATAGGTAGTTTGGGTAGACCATTAAAAATTACTGTGTTCCTCATTCACAACCTTCCAGCTATCTGGTACATTTTACATGAGGGGAGGACAAACAAGAATGGTACAAAAGTGTTTCCCAGTTACATGACTTTGCAAATCTGGTAAAGACATCACAATTTTTCCCTGTGAGCTGGAAACCCACCACCACAACTGCAACCACAGACCATTATTAATAACAGTTTTATGATGACCGGAAGATTTCACTGAAAAAAATGATGTTTTCATAGCAACTGGGAGTGATTTCACCACAGAAACATAGAAACATAGAAATTAGGTGCAGGAGTAGGCCATTCGGCCCTTCGAGCCTGCACCGCCATTCAATATGATCATGGCTGATCATCCAATTCTGTATCCCGTACCTGCCTTCTCTCCATACCCTCTGATCCCCTTAGCCATAAGGGCCACATCAAACTCCCTCTCAAATATAGCCAATGAACTGGCCTCGACTACCCTCTGTGGCAGAGAGTTCCAGAGATTCACCACTCTCTGTGTGAAAAAAGTTCTTCTCATCTCGGTTTTAAAGGATTTCCCCCTTATCCTTAAGCTGTGACCCCTTGTCCTGGACTTCCCCAACATCGGGAGCAATTTTCCTGCATCTAGCCTGTCCAACCCCTTAAGAATTTTATAAGTTTCTATAAGATCCCCTCTCAATCTCCTAAATTCTAGAGAGTATAAACCAAGTCTATCCAGTCTTTCTTCATAAGACAATCCTGACATCCAAGGAATCAGTCTGGGGAACCTTCTCTGCACTCCCTCTATGGCAATAATGTCCTTCCTCAGATTTGGAGACCAAAACTGTACGCAATACTCCAGGTGTGGTCTCACCAAGACCCTGTACAACTGCAGTAGAACCTCCCTGCTCCTATACTCAAATCCTTTTGCTATGAAAGCTAACATACCATTCGCTTTCTTCACTGCCTGCTGCACCTGCATGCCTACTTTCAATGACTGGTGTACCATGACACCCAGGTCTCGCTGCATCTCCCCTTTTCCTAGTCGGCCACCATTTAGATAATAGTCTGCTTTCCTGTTTTTGCCACCAAAATGGATAACCTCACATTTATCCACATTATACTGCATCTGCAAACATTTGCCCACTCACCCAGCCTATCCAAATCACCTTGCAGTCTCCTAGCATCCTCCTCATAGCTAACACTGCCCCCCAGCTTAGTGTCATCTGCAAACTTGGAGATATTGCCTTCAATTCCCTCATCCAGATCATTAATATATATTGTAAATAGCTGGGGTCCCAGCACTGAGCCTTGCGGTACCCCACTAGTCACTGCCTGCCATTGTGAAAAGGACCCGTTTACTCCTACTCTTTGCTTCCTGTTTGCCAGCCAGTTCTCTATCCACATCAATACTGAACTTTGTTAATGCATGTTTAATGAAGATGGGAAGATGGGAAATTTGCACTGAAGAGTCCTTTGGCAATTGAACAGCACGTTGACTGGAATACATAGAAACATAGAAACATAGAAAATAGGTGCAGGAGGAGGCCATTCGGCCATTCGAGCCAGCACCGCCATTTATTGTGATCATGGCTGATCGTCCCCTATCAATAACCCGTGCCTGCCTTCTCCCCAAATCCCTTGATTCCACTAGCCCCTAGAGCTCTATCTAACTCTCTCTTAAATCCATCCAGTGATTTGGCCTCCACTGCCCTCAGTGGCAGGGAATTCCATAAATTCACAACCCTCTGGGAGAAAACATTTTTTGTCACAGTCTTAAATTACCTCTCCTTTATTCGAAGACTGTGGCCCTTGGTTCTGGACTCGCCCAACATTGGGAACATTTTTCTGCATCTAGCTTGTCTAGTCCTTTTATAATTTTATATGTTTCTATAAGAAACCCCCTCATCCTTCTAGACTCCAGTGAATACAAGCCTAGTCTTTTCAATCTTTCCTCATATGACAGTCCCGCCATCCCAGGGATCAATCTCGTGAACCTACTGCCTCAATCACAAGGATGTCCTTCCTCAAATTAGGAGACCAAAACTGTACACAATATTCCAGATGTGGTCTCACCAGAGCCCTATACAACTGCAGAAGAACCTCTTTACCCCTATACTGAAATCTTCTTGTTATGAAGGCCAACATTCCATTAGCTTTCTTCACTGCCTGCTGTACCGGCACGGCAACTTTCAGTGACCGGTGTACAAGGACACCCAGGTCTCGCAGTACCTCCCCCTTACCTAACCATTGAGATAATAATCTTCCCCCTTGTTTTTTCCGCCAAAGTGGATAACCTCACTTTTATCTATATTATACTGCATCTGCTACACATCTGCCCATTCACTCAACCTGTCCAGGTCACCTTGCAACTTCCTAACATCCTCTTCACAGTTCACACTGCCACCCAGCTTTGTGTCATCAGCAAATTTGCTAGTGTTGCAAATTCCCTCTTCCAAATCATTAATATATATGGTAAACAGTTGCGGCCCCAACACCGAGCCTTGTGGCACTCCACTCGCCACTGCCTGCCATTCTGAAAATGACCCGTTCACTCCTACTCTTTGCTGCCAACCAATTTTCTATCCATGTCAACACCCTACCCCCAATACCATGTGCTCTAATTTTAGTCACCAGTCTCCCGTGCGGGACCTTATCAAAGGCTTTCTGAAAGTCTAAATACACTACATCCACTGGCACCCCTTCATCCATTTTACTTGTCACATCCTCAAAAAATTCCAGAAGATTAGTCAAGCATGATTCCCCTTTCATAAATCCATGTTGACTTGGACTAATCCTTTTACTGTTATCCAAATGCCCCATTATTACCTCTTTAATAATTGAATCCAGCATCTTTCCCACCACCGAAGTCAGGCTAACTGGTCTATAATTCCCCGTTTTCTCTCGCTCCTTTTTTGAAAAGTGGGATAACATTAGCTATCCTCCAATCTACAGGAACTGATCCTGAATCTATTGAACATTGGAAAATGATCACCAATGCGTCCACTATTTCTGGAGCCACCTCCCTGAGGACCCTGGGATGCAGACCATCAGGTCCATGGGATTTATCATCCTTCAGTCCCATTAGCCTACCCAATACTATTTCTCGCCTAATGAAAATTTCTTTCGGTTCCTCTACCCCCTTAGACCCTCTGTCCTCCAGTACATCTGGGAGATTGTTTGTGTCTTCCTTAGTGAAGACAGATCCGAAGTACCTATTCAACTCTTCTGCCATTTCCTTGTTGCCCATAATAATTTCACCCGTGTCTGCCTTCAAGGGACCCACATTTGACTTTGCTACTCTTTATCACTTAACATATTTAAAGAAGCTTTTACTGTCCTTTATATTCCTGGCCAGCTTCCCCTCGTACTTCACCTTTTCAGCCCGTATTGCCCATTTTGTTTCCTTCTGTCCTATGAAAGTTTCCCAACCCCCTGGCTTCCGGCTACTCTTTGCTGTGTTACACATCTTTTCTTTTAGTTTTATTCTATCCCTAACTTCTCTTGTCAACCAAGGTTGCCTCCTACTCCCCTTAGAATCTTTCTTCCTTTTTGGAATGAAATGATCCTGCGTCTTCCGGATTATGCCCAGAAATTCCTGCCATTGCTGTTCCACCGTCATTCCTGCTAGGATCCCTTTCCAGCCTACTTTGGCCAGCTCCCCTCTCATGCCTTCATAGTCCCCTTTGTTCAACTGCATCACTGCCACTTCTGATTTAACATTCTCCTTCTCAAATTGCAGATTAAAACTAATCATGTTATGATCACTACCTCCAAGCGGTTCCTTTACCTCGAGTTCTCTTATCATATCTGGTTCATTGGACAACACTAAATCCAGAATTGCCTTTTTTTTGGTCGGCTCCATTACAAGCTGCTCTAAGAATCCATCTCGGAGGCATTCTACAAACTCTCTTTCTTGGGGTCCTGAACCAACCTGATTTTCCCAGTCTACCTGCATATTGAAATCCCCCATCACCACAGTGGCATTACCTTTGTTACATGCCAGTTTTAACTCCTGCTGCAACTTACACCCTACATCCGGGCTACTATTTGGGGGTCTGTAGATAACACCAATTAGAAACATAGAAACATAGAAACATAGAAATTAGGTGCAGGAGTAGGCCATTCGGCCCTTCGAGCCTGCACCGCCATTCAATATGATCATGGCTGATCATCCAACTCAGTATCCCGTACCTGCCTTCTCTCCATACCCTCTGATCCCCTTAGCCACAAGGGCCACATCTAACTCCCTCTTAAATATAGCCAATGAACTGGCCTCGACTACCCTCTGTGGCAGGGAGTTCCAGAGATTCACCACTCTCTGTGTGAAAAACGTTCTTCTCATCTCGGTTTTAAAGGATTTCCCCCTTACCCTTAAGCTGTGACCCCTTGTCCTGGACTTCCCCAACATCGGGAGCAATCTTCCTGCATCTAGCCTGTCCAACCCCTTAAGAATTTTGTAAGTTTTTATAAGATCCCCTCTCAATCTCCTAAATTCTAGAGAGTATAAACCAAGTCTATCCAGTCTTTCTTCATAAGACAGTCCTGACATCCCAGGAATCAGTCTGGTGAACCTTCTCTGCACTCCCTCTATGGCAATAATGTCCTTCCTCAGATTTGGAGACCAAAACTGTACGCAATACTCCAGGTGTGGTCTCACCAAGACCCTGTACAACTGCAGTAGAACCTCCCTGCTCCTATACTCAAATCGTGTCTTCTTGCCTTTACAATTCCTCAACTCAATCCAGTGACAGTACCTCGTCAGTCCCTATGTCTTCCCTCACAAGGGACTGAATTCCCTCCCTCTACCCCCCCCTCCTCCGCCCACCTGCCTGTCCTTTCTATAGGATGTATAACCTTGAATATTAAGTTCCCAGGCCTGATTCTCCTGCAGCCACGTCTCAGTAATCCCCATAATGTCATATCTACCAACCTCTAACTGAGCCTCAAGCTCATCTACTTTACTTCTTATACTTCGCGCATCCATATGGGCACGACAGATGGCACAATGGGCTAAGTGTTCAGCTGGCAACCGGAAGGTAGCCGGTTCGAATCCCGCTTGGAGTGCATACTGTCGTTGTGTCCTTGGGCAAGACACTTCACCCACCTTTGCCTGTGTGTGAATGTGTGTGAATGTGTGTGAGTGATTGGTGGTGGTCGGAGGGGCCGTAGGCGCAGATTGGCAGCCACGCTTCCGTCAGTCTGCCCCAGGGCAGCTGTGGCTACAGAAGTAGCTTACCACCACCGAGTGTGACTGAGGAGTGAATGAATAATGCGATGTAAAGCGCCTTGAGTATTAGAAAGGCGCTATATAAATCCCATCCATTATTATTATTATTATATACAATACTTTTAATTCTTTACGCATCTCTCCCTTCACATCGATCCCTATTACACTTGGCCATACTCTCCTATCCCTTTGTGAGCTTCCTTTCCCATTAGTTCTGGGGTCATTAACCATCCCTTTACTGTCTTTCCCTTTAACTCCATCCTCGACTATCCCATTTGACACCCCACCCCCCTTATTCCGTTTAAAACCACCCGTGTAGCAGTGGCAAACCTGCCTGCCAGAATGCTGGCCTCCCACCTGTTAAGATGCAATCCATCCCTTTTGTACAGTTCCCCCTTGCTCCAAAACAAATTCCAGTGATCTAAGAATCTAAATCCCTGTCCCCTGCACCAGTTCCTCAGCCACACATTCAGGTCCCGTATCTCCCTGTTCTTGCTCTCACCAGCACGAGGAGCTGGAAGCAAACCGGAGATAACAACCCGGGAGGACCTGCTTTTCAGCATTTTTCCGAGCTCTCTAAAGTCACGCTGCCGAATATTCATCCCCTTCTTTCCGACATCGTTTGTGCCGACATGCACTACCACTTCCGGCAGTTCACCTTCGCCCTTGAGGATTTTCTGCACTCTGTCCGTGACATCCTGGATCCTGGCACCAGGAAGGCAGCACACCATCCTCGAATCCCGTCTGTTCCTGCAGAAACCCCTATCCGTACCTCTCACAATGGAGTCTCCAACTACAATGGCATTGACTGACGTTGGCCTCTTTGGTTTTGGCTCAACAGCCCTTTTTGCTTCGCAAGCCAGTCCGCCGCTCAGTGTGATAACGTCTTCTGTCCCGACAGCTTCTAAGTGGGTGAACCTGTTTATAAGAGGTACAACACCCGGGGACGTTTGCATTCCATGTTTCCCTCCCTTTCTCACCGTCACCCACCTTCTCTCTTCCAGTACCTTAGGTGTAACAATCTTACTGTAGGACTTGTCGAGGAACGACTCAGTTTCCCGGACGAACCTGAGGTCATATACTTGCTTCTCCAGTTCCCCAACATGGTCCTTCAGGAGCTGTACCTGGATGCACTTCTCACATTTGTAGCAGCCAGAGGCACCAGCAGTGTCCTTGACCTCCCACATGCTGCAAGCATCACACTGAATCAGCTTGCCTGACATCTCCTTCCTTCGTCTCTCCCTCTCCAGCGTTTTGCGTAGCCTTGAGCCAAAGACTCGCACTTTTCTCACAGGGCACTTCCCTCATATTAGGAAATGTTTAGATATTTCCAAGAAAAACACAGAAATCCCCAATAGCCAAATAGTTTCTCGAACAGTCTTGGATAGCATTCATTTTATCACTTTGAGAATAATGGACAGGTAATTGAGGAATTATTAAATGATGGTAATCTAGTATGTCTAAATGATGGAAAGAAGACCAGGGTAGATGTTAGGACAGGGAAGGAGTCTGTGTTGGACCTTACACTTGTTTCTAATAGGATTGCTGCTAAATGTAACTGGGAAGTATATAAAAAGGGTACCATAGGAAGTGATCATCATCCTGTGCTATGCAAAATAAATATTACTTTAACTATGAGTAAAGAAAACAGAAGTGGACGATGTGTGTTTGGAAAGGCTAATTGGAAGAAATTTAAGGAGGAAAGTGATAGATATGTAAAATCGATACAAGAAGAGACAGATATAGAAAACTTTGAGAATAAATTGTCAGAAGGTATCGAAAGAGCAGCATTAGTTTCCATACCTAAAAGTAAAGGAAGTTCAAAAAGGAAAGCTGTGCCATGGTGGGACAATAAATGTAAAGAGGCGGTGGTGAATAGAAACAGAGCATTCAGATTATTAAAAAGAACTCATAACTACCAACACATGATTAATTACAAACAGGCGCAGGCAATTGTAAGGAGGACTATAAGACAAACAAAAAGAGCATATTGGAGGAAGTATTGTGATTCAATTGGAAACACAACACAGGTAGGGGAGATATGGGGGATGATTAAAAAAATGGAAGGTGATAAAAGGGAGTGGAGTTATCCTATCTTAACAAATGGAGATCAAACTGTAGTCTCAAATAAAGACAAAGCAGAACTAATGGTTAACACTTTTAGTAGGGTTCACAGCTCCCGCAACTTGTCAGATGAAGGAAGAAGAGGTAGGGAAAGAACAAGAGAGGAACATGTTGAGGCCTTACAAAGGAAAGGTATCACAGAGGACAAGTACAATATTCCATTTAATTTGGGGGAGCTAAAGAGAGCTCTGGCCAAATGTAAGAACTCAGCCCCAGGGAAGGATGATATTTGTTACATAATGATAAAGCATCTAAGTGAGGAGGGACTCCAAAAGATACTTGCACTATATAACAAGGTGTGGGAAGAAGGGCGAATACCGGAGAGGTGGATCAATGGAAGCAATCATTGTGCCTATTAGGAAACCAGGGAAAGATGCAAGTAATCCAGTAAATTATAGACCTATAGCTTTAACAGCACACATGTGTAAACTGATGGAAAGAATGGTAAATGAAAGATTAAGGCATCTAATGGAAGAAAACGGTATAGTGGCTAATTATCAGAGTGGCTTTAGAAAAGGGAGAGGTACTAATGATCCAGTTCTGTGCTTGGAAGATGATATAAGGAAAGCACAAGTTAAAAATGAATCTGTAGTTACCGTATTTATTGATGTAGAGAAGGCTTATGATATGTTGTGGAGAGAAGGTCTTCTAATAAAGCTGCATTTAATGGGAGTAGGAGGAAATATTTTTCACTGGATAATGGATTTTCTTAACGGTAGAAGTATCCAAGTTAAAATAGGGTCAGACATCTCTAGTAAATGTGTAGTCGAGAATGGAACTCCCCAGGGAAGTGCGATAAGCCCGATCCTATTCTCAATCATGATCAATTATATATTTGCAAACATTCAACCAGAGATGGGGCGATCGCTCTTTGCAGATGATGGCAGCCTATGGAGAAAGGGGAAGAATATAGATTTTATCGTGGAAAAAATGCAGCAAGGGATAGCCCAGGTGGAAGAGTGGGGAGTGAAATGGGGTTTTAAATTCTCTATAGAGAAGACAAAGACAATGGTTTTCACAAGGAAGAAAATTAAAGAGGATGTCCAGTTAAAACTATACGGCAACAATTTGGAAAGAGTAAAAGATTTCCGTTTCCTGGGAGTCCATTTTGACTCCAGATTAACATGGAGGGTCCACATTACAAAAATAATTCGAAAATGCAAAAAAGCCATCAATGTAATGAGATGCTTAGCAGGTTTAGAGTGGGGAGCAGATATATTATCTCTTAAACATATCTATGTATCACTGATCAGATCCAGACTAGAGTATGGCAGTATAGCTTATGGATCAGCATCTAAGTCAGTATTGTCCGAGTTGGACAAAGTCCAAGCGGAAGCTCTAAGAATCTGTATAGGAGGTGTGCGGACATCACCTGTATGTGCACTACAGGTGGAAACTGGGGAGATGCCGTTGAGACTGCGCCGCAGACAACTAATGGCTAATTACTGGCTAAGCCTTAAGGGTCATGGAGAGAACAACCCAACAAAACAGGTAGTACAGGAGTGCTGGGAGAGAGGGGTGGCTCAGTCTGGAAGCTTCGGCTGGGTTGGAGGAGGCGTGGCAAGGCACATGGAAGTAGAGGACAAAGAGTTCTGCCCTGCAGTGTTGTGGCCAACTGTCCCAATATGGTTACTAAACATCCCAAAAGTTGATCTGGAGATATGGGAGGCAAAAAGGAGGGAAGAAATTTCGGACCTAAAAACAGAATACCATAACCATATATATAATAGATACAGGGAACACCTCTTAATCTTCACAGATGGATCAAAGGACCCAGTAGCTGAAACAACAGGTGCAGCTGTGGTAGTGCAAGGGATGAATGTTGAGATTTGCAAATGAACAAATAACTATTTGGCAGTATATACAGTGGAACTGTACGCTATTTTGATGGCAGTTCGGTGGATAGAACAGGTGCAACCATGCAAAGTATTAATATGTAGCGACTCATTGTCTGCAATCCAGAGTATTGGGTATGGTGCATCCCATAGGCGGCCTGACCTAGTGTATGAAATTCTAGTACTATTAAGCCAAGTAACAAGGAAGGGCAGTGACGTGACTTTGTTGTGGGTCCCAGCACACATTGGTGTGCTAGGAAATGAAAAAGTGGACAAATTAGCAAAAGAGGCCGTTAAAAAAGAGAACATAGAGGAAACCTACAATTATCCAAATCTGAAGGAAGACACATTGTGTGGAAGAAAATAAATCAGGAATGGCAACAATACTGGGAACAGGAGACAAAGGGGAGACACCTCTATTTGCTACAAAACAGAGTGGGCATTACAGCAAGAAGAGGGGGGAACAGGAGAGAACAGGTAGTATTAGCAAGATTGAGGATAGGACACACTCACCTGAACAGCACATTAAAAATGTTGGGAAAACACCCTACTGGGATGTGTGAGGAATGCCATCAGCCGGAAACAGTTCAGCATGCTCTAGTTGCATGTAGAAGATATGAAACAGAAAGAAGAGTTTTGATCAATGAAATGAAGAAAATTGGAATGACAGATATATCAGAAAAGAACATTCTAGAGTATGGAGGGGAAGGAAAAGGAGTAAAGGTGTTGTTTAATTTCTTGAGGGCCTCTGGCCTTATAAAAAGAATATAATGTAAAGACATGAGGACTGTGGAGTGAAGCCAGAAGGTGGCAGTAATGCAACATTGTGGATGCCGGCTGCCGTAAAACTCCAAAGAAGAAGAAGAAGAAGAAGGCAGGCTCGGAACTATGGCAGGCATGGCCTGATGATTGGGTAAGATGCAGGATGTCGGTTCATCCTTGATTAACTCGCATGTGCAGTATAGACATTTTCAGCATAGCAAACTTCGTTACTGTCTAACAACAGATTCCATAGGATCTTTATGGCATGCCTTGATCTCAAGGATGCATACTGTTCAATTCTCATTCACTGGGATCACCGGAGATATTTGAAATTTAGCTGGATGGGGCAATGATAACAGTTCAAGCGTTGCAAAATATGCTAACTTCAGTTCCCAGGCTATTTACCAAATTACTAAAACCGGTGCTTGGGCTGCTTAAAGCTCAAGAAACACTTGTTATGGCCTATCTACACGATATTCTAAACGCTGTATTTTGCTAAAATTAACTGTTTCGGCCGCACACTATATTTGAGAAATTGTGGTTTCTCATCCATCCAGTTAAGTTTAAGTTGATACCAACTAGAGTTATTGATTATTGGGATCTATCTTTAACTCTATTAATTTACTGTGACCCTGCCCTGCGGCAAGAGATTGGAATTAATAAAAGCCTGTAACAAATTTGTTGTTATAAAGCAGCCTCTATTCATCAAGTGGGCAATATAGTGGCTGTGTTTTCAGCTGTGCATTTGGACCTTTGCATTATCAGAACTTACAACGTGCAAAGGAGTAACTTCTTCAGTGCCATATAGGTCATTATTAACAGGCCTATGCTATTACCAGCTGAAGCTATCAAAGTCACAATGGTGGACGAACAGTATTCAACATTGCTCCTGTAACTTTTTGCTCAGTTGTGCCCCTGTCCCACTTAGGAAACTTGAACGGAAACTTCTGGAGACTTTGCGCCCCACCCAAGGTTTCCGTGTGGTTCCCGGAGGTTTTTGTCAGTCTCCCTACCTGCTTCCACTACCTGAGTCTGAAGAAGGGTTTCGGCCCGAAACGTCGCCTATTTCCTTCGCTCCATAGATGCTGCTGCACCCGCTGAGTTCCTCCAGCAATTTTGTGTACCTTCCACTACCTGTAACCTCTGGCAACCACCTGCAACCTCCGGGAACCGCACGGAAACCTTGGGTGTGGCGCAAAGTCTCCAGAGGTTTCTGTTCAGGTTTCCTAAGTGGGACAGGGGCATAACTCTTCAGTTATATTACAAACTGATGCTAGTACTCAAAGATGAAAAATTACCAATACCATCTCTAGTTACACAGGCAGATGGGCTTTGCATGAGTTACCATTTTTCAGTTATATGGTATCAACTACCTATAAGACACTAGGTGTATTCTATGGGTTAAAAGTTTATTGTGCGAATATGCATAATCTGCATGCGCAACTCCAAATTGATACACTATGGTGATGGCATATGTTAATCACATGGGTGCAGTCAAGTTAAATACCCTGTGATAATTTACCTAACCCCGTTTGGCACTGGTATATCATCACGTAAAGGTCTATGACAACACAGAATGGATGTTGTATCACAAAGTATTTAATGACATTGTGGTTCGATGGAACACCGAATATCAATATGTTTACATCCAGGCTAAATCACCATAGTAAAAATATGTGGCACAGTGGCAATAGATGTATTCTCGCTACACTGAGGAGGAATGTTCTTTATGTAGGGGGCGCTGCACTGGCAGCAGCCTGTCGGCAGCGTGTCCGTCTTTTTTCAACTTTTTTTATTTTTTTAGTATGTTTAAAAGTCTGTTTTTAATGTTTCTTTGTGTGTTTTGTGTGGGGGGTGGTGTGGGGGGGGGGGGGGTAAGGGGGAAACCGTTTCGGCCGCCTCTTCCATGGAGAGGCGACTTTTTCAGGTCGCCTCCCCCGTGGCCTAACAGCAGGATCGGCGCGGACTTACCCGGAGACGCGCCCGGAGCTTCAGCAGCGGGCGCAGCGTGGACTCTCGGCGCGGAGCGGGTGAGACCTCGCTGGAGGGGAGCGCTCCGTTACGCTGGCCCACGGCAGCCGGCAGCCTGAAGCCGCGGTCTGCAGAACTCCAGCTGGTGCGGCGTCCACAGCCCGGGATCTCACGTTGGGGACCCGGGTGGAAGAAGAAGCTTCCACCGCCGGCCCGCGGCCGTCTTCTACCGCGGGCGCGGTATGGACTTACAATCTCCCCTGGAGGGGAGCTTCGACCGCCGGCCCTGCAGACTGCGGTGCTTCCGGCTGCGGCACGGCAGGTACTTTAAAACTTTGACCGCCGGCCTGCGGCCTACACCAGCCTGAAGCCGCGGTCTCTGGTTGGGAAGAGCCGATCCTGGACTCACCTTGACTTTGACTTTGTCCCTTACCATCTGGATGCCCGCAGCAACGGCTGTGGAGGGTGGAGGTCCCGACCACGGGGGAAAATGGAGGAGGACTGGCCAAGCTCTGTGCCTTCCACCACAGTGATGAATGCTGTGGTGGATGTTTGTGTAAAATTTTTATTGTGGTTGTGTTCTTTATTACTGTACCGCTGCTGGCAACCCAAATACCACCGACCTTGGTTGTGTGGCAATTAAATTATATCAAAATCAAATGTCTTTCCTCCATTTTGCCTCATCAGTCAGGTCATCGCCTCAGGCATTTCGTACTGCCTGACTGGCCTATGCAGCCATGGTTCCCGCTAAATATTGGGAATAATATAGGACCTTATGTGGTTATCCTAAACACTAAAATTTGGTGGTTCAAACCCTTGACTCGGGAAACCATCCTCTGCATGATAAAATCAATTTATAGACTTGCAGACTCTGAGAGACCGTTCCGGCGGCTCGGATTGCCAGACTGATCTATGTACATGCTCACTACAGAGTGCAGGAATAGCACCGAAAAATAAGCAGCACAGTTTACCTCATCAGGAGATGGGAAGTGTTTTATTTTAATGCCTGTGTTGCATATATACGGCACGGATAACTAATGTCTCGGAGTTCATTTTCAGATGGGTTTTGACAATTAATTAAGTTACAGTACCATTAACTGTGCCAACGTGCTTTCTCATCATAGTTGCTGCAGCAATCGGGACCCGCTCTGTCGGGTCTCACCCTCTGATATCCATATTTCTAAAGGATATCTTTAATGCAAATTCTCCCAGGCCCAAGGTACTCGGAGATATGGGATGTTAGTAGTTGTTCTAAACTGCCTCGCCAGTAGGGCCCAGCTACATCTCTATCCCTGGTCAAACTCACTTTCAAAGTGGTTATGCTCATGGCGCCAGTCTCAACGCTACGGGTCCAGCCACTATTTAAATTGTGACTTGACAGGATGGTTACTGTACATCTGCTAATAATATAATCATTTATGTTTATGAAGTAGTTAAGCAGAGCAGACCAGGGCATCAGGTCCAAAACAATTTTCATGGCATACCCCATGGACCCTTGGTTATCTGTGGTCACACATTTACAACACTACGTCAAGGTCACCAAGAGCCTTAGAGGCTCTGTACTAGCAATGTTTGTTAGTTACTATAAACCTCATAAAGGTATCAATCCAGACCATCTCCAGGTGGTCAAACGGGGTTTGGCTTATGCAGTAGTAGATACTAATATTCTATCTCACTCCACTGGGGCTGCTACAATATTAGCAGCAAGGGTTATGTACGTTCCACAAGACCACATCCTAGCGGCTGCAGGATAGTCAAACGAACGAACTTTCCAACATTTTATAATAACCCAATGCCAGACCGGGGTTTTTTTTGCCAAATTCCATTTATGTTTTGTTTCATAGTTTCCCCCATGATGGTAGGGGTCACTATTATTTTCCTTGATGATTAAAGCATCAGCATTTTTAGCAAACTATGTCATGTCTGAATGCATTAATCTTTTTCCCTCATCCATGGTCAATTGATGCAGTGTGTGACGCCTGGACTCGAATCCTGCATGAAATCACAGAGCTTCAAAGTCTTCACGTGGTCACTCACGTGACTCCGAAGTAAAATAGTAAGATTAAACGAGAACTTACCAGTTTGAAGTTTGATCTTTATTTTGTGAGGAGTTACGATGAAGGATTACGTGCCCTCCGCTCCCAACCCTCCTCGTAAAAAGTTCAGCTGGTAGTTTCTAGTTTCTCTCCAATCTTACTATGTTTAGGTCAACTACTGTTATCTGTGATTTCACACCGCTGCTTTGAAGTTTGACGCACATGCGGGCTAACGGCTTTCTATTCACGTAATCCCTCATCGTAACTCCTCATAAAATAAAGATCAAACTTCAAATTGGTAAACTCATTTAATCTTACTATCAATTACTGGAAATATGAGCTAGGAGTTTCCTTTCACTTTGTTTCAGGGATTTTCAATTTGCTTTGCTGTTAGAACTATGAATTAATATAAAATGCTGCAAACCGATCCAATCCCTGTTTCCACACAGAAGAGCAACTGGATGAAATCTTTGATGCTGCTCATTCTAATAAATTAAATAACTTCAGAGAAATGAATGCACTTTACAGCCCGTTCAATCAATGCAATTATCGCAGGCTGGCTCAGTAATTTCCACACAAGCCAGCACAGTGGCGCAGCAGTAGAGTTTTTGGCTTACAACTCTTGCAGCATTGGAGACCCAGGTTCGATCCCGATTATAAGTGCAGTCTGTACAGAGTTTTGCACGTTCTCCCTGTGAGTTTTCTCCAGGATCTTCGGTTTCCTCCCACACTCCAAAGACGTACAGGTATATTCAATTCAATTCAATTCAATTCAACTTTATTGTCATTGCACAGATACAAGTATGGGTACAACGAAATGCAGTTTAGCGTCAGTCCGTAGTAATAGTGCAATATAGAAATAAAAATACAGAATAAGCAAACAATGTCGACGGAGAGACTGGATAAATCTATCGGCGGGACTCTGAGTTCAGCAATGTGATAGTGTTGTTGTAGAAGCTGTTCCTCATCCTACTAGTACGAGACCTGAGGCTCCTATACCGCCTCCCTGATGAGAGGAGGGCAAACAGTCCATGGTTAGGGTGGGAGGGGGTCTTTGATGATCTTCCCGGCCCATCTCAGACACGGTTTTCGGTGGAGGGCATCCATGGCAGGGAGCGGGGCACCGATGATGTACTGAGCGGTTTTCACCACCCGTTGTAGTGCCTTCCTGTCCGCTACGGTGCAACTGCTGTACCATACCGTGAAGCAGGTGGTCAGGATGCTTTCGATGGTACAGCGGTAAAAGTTGGTCAGGATCTGGGGGGACAGGTGAGCTTTCTTGAGCCTCCTCAGGAAGTAAAGGCGCTGCTGCTCCTTTTTGATCAGCTTGGAGGTGTTGAGGGACCAGGACAGATCCTCCGAGATGTGTACCCCGAGGAATTTGTAGTTGGAGACGCGCTCCACCTCAGTCCCGTTTATATGGATGGGGGTATGTCTGCCCCCTCTGTTCTTCCTGAAGTCAACAATAATTTCCTTCGTCTTCTTGGAGTTGAGGACGAGGTTATTGTTGGCACACCAGGTTGTCAGGTGCTGGACCTCCTCCCTGTAGGCTGACTCGTCGTTGTCACTGATCAGTCCTACCACCGTGGTGACGTCGGCAAATTTAATGATGGCGTTGGAGCCATTCTTAGGGATGCAGTCATGGGTGAAGAGGGAGTAGAGGAGAGGGCTAAGCACACAGCCCTGTGGCACGCCGGTGTTCAGTGTTATAGTGGAGGAGGTGAGGTTGTTGACCCTAACAGACTGTGGTCTGTTGGTGAGGAAATCCAGTGTCCAATTGCAGAGGGAGGTGGAGATGCCAAGTCCGCTGAGTTTGGTGATCAAGCTAGCGGGGATGACAGTGTTAAAGGCAGAGCTGAAATCAATGAACAGCAACCTGATGTAGGTGTTATTGCTGTCCAGGTGGGTCAGGGCAGAGTGTAGAGCCGCCGATATGGCGTCCTCTGTAGACCTGTTGGTCCGGTAGGCAAACTGATGGGGGTCCAGTGTGGGGGGGGAGGCTGGCTTTGAGGTGAGCCAAGATCAGCCGCTCAAAGCACTTTGCAATGACAGGGGTGAGTGCCACTGGGCGGAAGTCATTGAGACTCCCTGTAGCTGATTGTTTGGGCACTGGCACAATGGTTGATGTCTTGAGGCAAGTGGGGACAACACCCTGGGCCAGTGACAGATTGAAAATGTCAGTGAAGACCAGGGATAGTTGTCCAGCACATGCCCTGAGCACACGCCCGAGGATGCCATCGGGGCCGGCAGCTTTGTGCTCATTCACCTTGCTCAGTGCGCCTTGTACAGCAGAGGTGGAGAGACTGAGGGGTTGTTCATTCGAGGGTGGAACAACTTTGATGGCTAGAGTTTTGTTGTCCCGGTCAAAACGAGCATAGAAGTAGTTTAGCTCATCAGGAAGGGAGGCGTTGTCTGGGGGGGGGTGTTAACTTTATGGTAATCGGCAATGGATTTGATTCCTTGCCACATGCGCCTGGGGTCGGAGTTGTTTTGGAAATGCTCCTCACTCCGCTGTTTGTGATTGAGTTTAGCATTCCTAATTCCCTTTTTCAGATTGGCCCTGGATGAGCTGTATCCCTCAGTGTTGCCAGATCTGAAAGCGGCATCGCGAGCCTTCAGCAGGAGTCTGACCTCCCTGCTCATTCACGGCTTCTTGTTAGGGAAGGTCTTTATCTCTTTGTGGGTAGTGACGTTGTCAGTGCAGAATTTTATATAGTCCAAAACGGTTGACGTGTATGAGTTGATGTCCACTTGGGAGTTAAAGGTGGCCTGGGTGGCAAACAGACTCCAGTCTGTTTGCTGAAACTGTTCCTGTAAAACAGAGACAGCCCCCTCAGGCCAAACCTTCACTGTCCTCACGGTAGGTTTCACACGTCTGATCAGAGGTGTGTATTTGGGGAGCAGGAACAGAGAGAGGTGGTCAGACTGTCCAAGGTGGGGGAGGGGGAGGGCTATGTAGGCTTCAGTAATATTAGTATATACTAAGTCCAGAATATTGTTTCCTCTGGTTGGGCAGGAGACATGCTGGTGGAATCTGGGGAGTACAATTTTAAGGTTGGAGTGGTTAAAATCACCCGCAACAATAAATGCCCCCTCTGGGTGTGCAGCTAGTTGTTTGCTGATAGCAGCTTGCAGCTTTTCCATTGCTAGCCTGGCATTAGCGTCCGGGGGTACATAGACTGCAGTGATAACAGCCGATGTGAATTCTCTGGGCAGATAGAAGGGCCTGCACTTTATCATCAGGTATTCCAGGTCAGCAGAGCAGTGACTACCAATCCTAACAACTATAGGTTAATTGGCTTGGTAAAATAATAAATTTCCCTGCAACCCTTCTTGAATAGAGGCACAACATTTGCCACCCTCCAGTCTTCTGGCACCTCACCTGTATTTAATAATAACTCAGAAATCTCCGAGAGGGCTCCTCTAATTTCCGCTCTAGCTTCCCACGGTGTTCTTGGATATATATCTTCAGGCTCAGGGAATTTGTCTATCACAGATGATGGTTTTCTTTGATAGGCAGATTGTTGGACAAAGGCTAGAATGAAGACAAATGTGAGCTCTAAAGAGATGAATGGTTGTGAATTGTGAAGCTTGGGGATAGAAACATTTTGAATTGTGTAGCCAGAAGGGATGCAAAGAAATGGACTGGGAGAGGGGAGAAACAAGGATAGCCAGGGTTCAGGGGAAGGAGTGTGGGTAGTGTGGGGAGGGAGGAAATGGGGAAGGGGAAGGGGGCTTTGTGGGTTAGTTACCTCAAATTGGTGAATTTAATATTCATACTATTGGTTTTCGACCTGCCCAGGCAGAATATGAGGTGTCGTTTCTCCAGTTTGCATGTGGCCTCACTCTAGCAGTGTAAGAGGCCTGGAAAGAAAGGTCAGTGTGGGAATGGGAAAGAGAGTTGAAATGTAGAGCAACCGGGAGATCCATTAAGCCTTGGAAGCGTAAATATTCGGTAAAGAGGTTGTCAAGTCCATGCTATGAATCTATGAATCTATTCTCTTAAGAATGATCTTCTGTTCTCAGCATAATTGCTTTTAAAACATTATTGTATTGGAGCAAGGCGCGGACTAAGTGGGCTGAAGGGCCTGTTTCCACACTGTATCTCTAAACTCTAAATAACTAAACCTTAACTGATTCCTCAGCGCTCAATGAAAAGAAAACAACATGAAGTTGCACCCTTTAACCAGAGTTTTCAGCATGACCTTCCAGTCACTAACCATTTCTTTAAGTTTTGCTCGTGAATGTCAGATGTGAAACTCATGAAAATCTCTGAGGGTATTGAATTAAATCTCACTTCAAAGGTTTTGCAAGATTCTTATAAAAAGGCCTTGCCCTTAGTCTGTGGTATTAATAGACTCACCAGTAAGATATACATCTCCAGTCTTACTGATTGTGATAGTCTTGTTTTTCACTGATCACATTTGGCCATATAGCTCGAGCTTGCGTCTCCTCCCAGGATCCCAGTGTCATTTTTGTTTCCAAGAACATCTGCACATGTTGCGCGTACAAACCAAAAGTTTGTGACCTCCCATGTATCTCCAGCTCACCAACCTAGCCAGGTGGTGGAGGTGATCATTCCCTTCTTATTTCTCAGCTCCACCCAGAAAGCCTCACGGTAATGTCGCTTTGGACAACTGCCTTGATGTTCTTGTCAATCAATAAAACAACTCCCCCTCCTCAATTACCCCCACTTGTATCCTGCCTGCCAGGGATGCAGCTGCCACTTTGAGAACCACCCTGTTAAATGTTTATTGTTTGGCATCGTGCCGTCCCGCTCCTTATGAGATACAATTTAATTCTACATCTGAAATAAATGGGATGAAAGACCCTTCATGGTAACGACTGGGTATGACTGGAGATTACACATTATAAGGTGATTTCAATGAGATGTGTGTCATTTTGAGGAACTACAGAAGAAATGCTCAGAGGCCTGGAGAAAATCTTTATGGCACTGGGGTAGAGTGCAGTCATTAAGCAGTACACACAGTAGGAACAACATTCAACACTACCCAGTGACCAAGACCTTGACTGCTACTAAATGGCCATCATCCATGTTCCTTCACATACTGTACCATTACAGAATTGCAAAGTATGCCATCAGGTTAGGCCAGGTTCATTATTGTCACATGTACCAATGTACAATGCAAAGCTTTATTTTGCATGCTGTCCAATTAAATCAGATAATATTACATGTCAATACCATCAAACCAAACTCAAGTACAATAGGTAAAATGAAGGGAAAAATCCAGAGTGCAGAATATAGTTTTCAGCATTGTAGTGCACCCGTTCCAGAGACAAGGTCCAATGTTCGCAATGAGGTAGAGGGGAATTAGACAGTTCCCTAGCCTATGGAAGATTTTTCCTGATACCAAAGGAGAAGAAGCTGTTCCTGAGAATGGTGGTGAACGCTTTCAACCTTCTGTATCTTCTGCCCGAGTGAGGATAAGAATGAATGTCTTGGGTGGGAAAGGTCTTAGATCATGTTGACTGCTTCCCCCCCTTCCCCCACACACCCCACCTACACCACACACACCCCCATACACCCCCACCCCCCTATCCCCCACACACACCGCCTGTCCCATACACCGCCACTCCCCCACACACTCTCCCCCCCACACATACACCCACACCCCCACACCCCCCTACCCCACATGCCCCTACCCCACAGCTCCCCTCCCCCACAGCACCCGCAACAGCCTCCTCCCCCACAAACCCCCCCTCCCCCACATCCCCTCCCCACACCCCGCCTCCCCCACAACCCCCCTCCCCTCCCCCATACCCCCTCTCTCCCACACACATCCACTCCTCCACACCTCCCATCCCCTGCAACCCCCACACACCCCCACCCCCCGTTGGGGAATGGTTTGCGTTGGGGACCAGGCTCCCGTGTGACTGACCCAACGGGTCCCACTTAGTCTGGTTTTCCTTTAATTTCCCACCAAATTAATTTATTCCACACAAACAAAGATTTAATATCAAAGCTAACATTATTAATGTCAGGTAATAGTTAAGAATTATAACTAATTAAAATAATAGAATCGAATCAAAAGATACAGTGACAAAGATGAATTCAAAACGTAGAAATCAAAATGTTCAAAATATTTAAAATTACATTCAGTTTTAGACAGGTAGATCTATGATTTGCAATGTAATTGTGGTGATGCATGGTAAGCAGATGTCGTTACCACTTATTGGAAGGGCACACGTGTGAAAGAAACACATCTATTTCATTCTTTATTATGATTTGTAGAGGGTGTAGGTTATGGGGCAGGTAGTGGGCTATGGTCATTGCCCATGCATCCACAAATGCTACGTTGATGCCGGCAAACATCCTTCTCAACACTAAATCAAGTTGAAAAGAGTACCAGTCACTGTAGTTAAGAATTGAATCTATTTCAAAGGCCCGTACATTAACAGTCTTTATAACGACCACTGTATCTGGATTCCTGCTAAGCAGCTGTAGAACCGATCTTCGAATATGCTGCAGCCTTCTGATGTACACTTCCACTGGGAAAATGCAGAAATGGGCACAGATACAAATGGTAATAACTGTGTTTTTCCCTCCTTCAATTTCATTCAGTTTGTTTGAAATGTAGAACACATGCTGGCTTGAAAAGGGGACGAAATAGATTGGCGGGCATGAGCAACATATTCCAGCATGATGTTGTTTTGCATGTCGAGGGCACGCAGAGGGCCAGCCATTATTGGATTACCAAGGTCAAACCTTCTAATACCTAAACAGAAAAATACGTGAACACTTAAATTGATGTCACAATATTGGTAATGTTAATATTGAAGAAACTAGGATGGGCACTTCAATCCAAACAACATCACACCAAAGGGAGCTGTCAATTTACCTGCCACCCAAGGTAAAGGTTGAACAAAGGGAGATAGTTTTCACAGTGGATTGGTGGGGAGGACAGTATCTGTAATGGGCTAAACAATGTCCACCACTTACTGCATCCTCCTTCGTTCTTGAGCGTTTGAAGTACCAAACTAAAAAGTTATGCAACCATCTTTATGCTCCCCATCTAACACTGCCATTGCATCAGAGGCATCTATATTCCACCTAGGCTCCATAGAGGATGTACTTGGTCAGGCTATTGGGAATTATCCACCTTTAAGTGCTTTAAAACAAATCAATACCTTCTCTTTGATAAATCATATATGGTCCAAGACATCAACATCTATGTCCCAATTCCTTAGCTTCCATGACCGTCTCCTCAGTAAATAAACTGATTAGACATTTTTATTTAATACCTACCTCAACTCTTGTGGCACTACACAAAGATGGCTATGTTAATACCTAAGTGGACCTATTCTCTCTCTAGCCTCCCTTTTCCTCTTAATACACCTGTAGAATATCTTGGATTTGCCTTTACCTTGACTGCCAGATCATGTCCTCTTTTTGCCTTTCTAATTGATTTCAGTATACTCCTGCGCTTCTTATACTCACTGAGGGATTTGCTTGATCCCGACTGCCTATAGCCAATATATATCTCCTCAAATGTCCTTGCACCTCCAACCTTGGCTTTGTCCAGGGACCCCGACAGTCCTTTCATCTGAGACGGAGGTTCACATTCACTTCTTCTAACATCTGGTGTTCCCAATGTGGGCTCCAATGTACATCAGTGAAAGCAAACGTAGACTTGGCAACTTAACATGCTTGTTATACTTGACGAAACGTAGACTTATTTTGCTGAATACTTACACACTGAGACCGACAGGATATCCTGATTGCCAACCATTTCAACACCCCTCCCATTCCCACACTGACCTTTCCATCCTGGGCCTCCTCCATTGCCAGAGTGAGGCCACACGCAAATTGGAGGAACAGCACCTCATATTTCACTTGGGTAGCTTACATCCCAATGGTATGAATGCTTCAGGAAGTCTAGGGGCGGCACGCACACCCCCATCCACATCAACGGGACGGAGGTGGAACGTGTTTCCAGCTTCAGGTTCCTGGGGGTCAACATCTCCGATGACCTCTCTTGGACCCACAATACCTCAACTCTGGTCAAGAAGGCTCACCAGCGTCTCCTCTTCCTGAGGAGACTGAAGAAGGTCCATCTGTCTCCTCAGATCCTGGTGAACTTCTACCACTGCACCATCGAGAGCATCCTTACCAACTGTATCACAGTATGGTATGGCAACTGCTCTGTCTCCGACCGGAAAGCACTGCAGAGGGTGGTGAAAATTGCCCAACGCATCACCGGTTCCTCGCTCCCCTCCATTGAGTCTGTCCAAAGCAAGCGTCGTCTGCGGAGGGCGCTCAGCATCGCCAAGGACTGCTCTCACCCCAACCATGGACTTTACCCTCCTACCTTCCGGGAGGCGCTACAGGTCTCTCCGTTGCCGGACCAGCAGGTCCAGGAACAGCTTCTTCCCTGCGGCTGTCACACTACTCAACAATGTACCTCGGTGACTGCCAATCACCCCCCCCCCCGGACACTCCTCCCACAGGAAAAACACTATGTCTGTATACATGTAAATAGTATTATTTATTGAAATCATATTCTATGTCGCTCTTCCAGGGAGATGCTAACTGCATTTCGTTGTCTCTGTACTGTACACTGACAATGACAATTAAAGTTGAATCTGATCTGATCTGAATCTGATTTGCTAATTTTAAGTAACTTATACTTCACTCCACTCCCCTCTCCCCTGCTTCCTCAACCTAGTCATTTAACCAGTTCCCCAGTCTCCACATTGCTTCCCTCTTGAGATCACACCTTCCCTAGCCAACAATGGGCCTACTAGGGTACCGCCCTGTCTGAGGGTCATCTGTGGCCAGCCCTGATTGGTCCTGGTCTTTTCTTGGCTCCAGGTCTTCATAACACCTACCCCTACTCTCAGTCTGAAGAAGGTTCCCCACTCGGTAGGTCACTCACCCTTTTTCACCAGAGATGCTGCCTGGCCCACTGAGTTACATAGAAACATAGCAAATAGGTGCAGGAGTAGTCCATTTGGCCCTTCGAGCCTGCACCGCCATTCAATATGATCATGGCTGATCATCCAACTCAGTATCCTGTACCTGCTTTCTCTCCATACCCCCTGATCCCTTTAGCCACAAGGGCCACATCTAACTCCCTCTTAAATATAGCCAATGAACTGGCCTCAACTACCTTCTGTGGTAGAGGATGAAAGGATATCTTATTGAAACATGTAAGATTATTAAGGGTTTGGACACGCGAGAGGCAGGAACATTTTCCCGATGTCGGGGGAGTCCTGAACCAAGGGCCACAGTTTAAGAATAAGGGGTAAAGCATTTAGAACGGAGATGAGGAAACACTTGTGTCTGTGGAATTTTCTGCCTCAGAGGGCGGTGGAGGCCGGTTCTCTGGATACTTTCAAGAGAGAGCTTGATAGGGCTCTTAAAGATAGTGGAGTCAGGGGATATGGGGAGAAGGCAGGAACAGGGTACTGATTGTGGATGATCAGCCATGATCACATTGAATGGCGGTACTGACTCGAAGGGCCGAATGGCCTACTCCTGCACCTATTGTCTATTGTCTATCTGACCTTGACTATGCTCCTGAGGTCATATAACTTTCTACACCATTGCGTCAGGGTCCTTGGCATTGCATTTCTCTAAATCACTTCTACACCCATCTCCGCCCTGTTCCACACTATTTCAGTAAGATGATTGTCTACAATTACTGATCCACTTGCACTCTTTTCGTACCACATTTAAGACTGGCTACTCACACAATTGCTGAAATTTCTCATTTCCTTTCTCATTTAACTCTTTTCCTTATTTCAGTTTTGTACTTGGATATAAAACGGATAGGCAAATAAGCCAGACAATTCTGTATAGAGTGCCCAGCCACTGAAACTCTCCTCCGCTTAGTTGGTCCTCACCCTCAACAACTTTACATTTGACTCCTCCCATTTCCTCCAAACACAAGGCGTAGCTATGGGCACACGCATGGGCCCCAGCTACGCCTGCATCTTTGTCGGGTACGTTGAACAATCCTTGTTCGAGACATACCAGGGCCCCATCCCCGACCTCTACCTCCGTTACATTGACGACTGCTTTGGGGCCAACTCCTGCACCTACACACAACTGACTGACTTCATCCACTTCACCACCAACTTCCATCCGGCACTCCAATACACCTGGACCATTTCCGACACTTCCCTACCATTCCTTGACCTCACCATCTCCATCGCAGGGGACAGACTCCTGACCGACATACATTTCAAACCCACTGACTCACATGGCTATCTGGACTACACGTCTTCCCACCCTGCCCCCTGTAAAGACTCCATCCCCTACTCCCAATTCCTCCGCCTACGCCGCATTTGCTCCCAGGATGAGACGTTCCACACCAGGGCATCGGAAATGTCCTCGTGCTTCAGGGAACGGGGATTCCCCTCCTGCACCATAGATGAAGCTCACACCAGGGTCTCATCCATACCCCGTAACACTGCTCTCTCTCCCCATCCCCGCACTCACAACAAGGGCAGAGTCCCTCTGGTCCTCACCTTTCACCCCACCAGCCGGCAAATACAACACATAATCCTCCGCCATTTCCGCCACCTCCAACGTGACCCCACCACTCGCCACATCTTCCCATCTCCCCCCATGTCTGCCTTCCGCAAAGGCCGCTCCCTCCGCGACTCCCTTGTCAATTCTTCCCTTCCCTCCCGCACCACCCCCTCCCCGGGCACTTTCCGTTGCAACCGCAAGAAATCCAACACCTGTCCCTTCACCTCCCCCCTCGACTCCATTCAAGGACCCAATCAGTCGTTCCAGGTGCGACAAAGGTTCACCTGTATCTCCTCCAACCTCATCTACTGCATCCGCTGCTCTAGATGTCAGCTGATTTACATCGGGGAGACTAACCGGAGGTTGGGCGATCGTTTCGCCGAACACCTCCGCTCAGTCCGCAATAACCAACCTGACCTCCCGGTGGCTCAGCACTTCAACTCCCCCTCCCATTCCCAATCCGACCTCTCTGTCCTGGGTCTCCTCCATTGCCAGAGTGAGCAACAGCGGAAATTGGAGGAACAGCACCTCATATTCCGTCTGGGGACCTTGCGTCCGGATGGCATTAACATTGAATTCTCCCAATTTTGCTAGTCCTTGCTGTCTCCTCCCCTTCCTCAACCCTCTAGCTGTCTCCTCCCACCATCCCATCCGCCCGCCCTCGGGCTCCTCCTCCTCCCCTTTTCCTTCCTTCTCCCCCCCACCCCCCATCAGTCTGAAGAAGGGTTTTGGCCCGAAACGTCGCCTATTTCCTTCGCTCCATAGATGCTGCTGCACCCGCTGAGTTTCCCCAGCAAATTTGTGTACCTTCGATAAATCACACTAACCTGGAACAAATGCAGTCAAGTATTCAAACCATTGACGCATAGTGGAATCTCCAAACATATGAACTTTTTTCCTACGAAGGCATTCGGTAACTTTTGCAGGAGTGTTGAAGCTATGAATATTGCAGGTCAGTGACATCCACTGGTCCTTATAATAAAAGCCAGATGGTGTAGACATTGGTTTTCCCCGGACGCATTTGTCAAGAACTGTGGCTGAAAATAAGGGGACAAAGAGAAACATTTTGCCTTTGGCTATCAATACATTTTTGAGTGGTTAGGTATAATTTCCATGGACAGAATGTACAAAGTAAACTAATCTGAGCAGTACGTGAACAATGTTGTGTCAATTACGTTGGCACCAGCCCATCTTTGTTAAGATGCATTAGCCAGAAATGAATTTCTGAAAGCAGGGAGGGTGGCTAATGTTGCACCATTATTTGGGAAAGGCTCTAGGACAAATCAGGGAACTGCAGGCCAGCGAGCCAGCTGCCAGTGGTGGGAGAGTTGTTGGAAGGGATTCTAGGGGACAGAATTGGTGAGAATAGTCAGCAAGGCTTTGGTTGCGGGAAATCGTGTCTCATGAATCTGTCAGGTTTTTTTCAATGTCAACATACGACTGATGATGTCAGGGCAGTGAATGTTCTCTTTATGGACTTTAGCAAAGCCTTTAACAAGATCACACATTGGTAAGCTTGTTTGCAAGATCAGATCATATGGATTCCAAGGTAGGCTAGAAATTGGATTCAAAATTGGTTTGGATGACAAAGGGTAATAATAATAATACATTTTATTTGTATAGCGCTTTTCAAGGACTCAAAGTCGCTTTACATGTTGAGTCAAGAACAAAACAAAATAGAGCAGTAAGACAGAGATGCAAAGGGGAGGGGGACATGGGACTAAGGGTCTGCAGAGGTGAAGAGATGGGTCTTGAGGCGGGACTTGAAGATGGTGAGGGACTCAGAAGTTCCGATCAATTGTGGGAGGGAGTTCCAGAGCCTGGGAGCTGCCCTGGAGAAGGCTCTGTCTCCAAAAGTGCAGAGGTTGGATATCAGAATGGAGAGGAGACCGGCTGAAATGGATCTGAGGGACCGTGAGGGTTGGTAGGGGGAGAGGAGGTCAGTGAGATAAGGGGGGGCCAAGTGGTTGAGGGCTTTGTAGGTGAGGACCAGGATTTTGTAGATGATCCGGTGGGAAATGGGAAGCCAGTGAAGTTCTTTGAGGACTGGGGTGATGTGGTGCCAGGATTTGGTGTGGGTAATGAGTCGGGCGGCTGCATTCTGGACCAGTTGGAGTCGGTTGATGTTGCTGGAATTAATGCCAAAGAGAAGAGAGTTACAGTAGTCCAGTCGGGAGGAGATGAAGGCATGGATGAGTCTTTTCAGCAGCGGGGGGTGTGAGAGAGGGTCTGATTTTGGCAATGTTGCGGAGGTGAAAAAATGATGTTTTAACAACATGGCGGATGTGAGGCTCAAGGGAGAGGGTTGCGTCAAAGATCACACCAAGGTTGCGGGCCTGAGGAGATGGGGAGACAGTGGTGCCGTCAATAGTGAGAGTGGGGCTGTTAATTTTGGTAAGTGTTGATTTGGAGCCAATGAGGAGAAATTCTGTTTTGTTACTGTTTAATTTAAGGAAGTTGAGTTTCATCCAAGATTTGATGGCTGACAGGCAGGAGTTGATATGGGAGAGAGGGGGGTGGTGGGGGGACTTGGTGCTGAGATAGATCTGGGTGTCATCAGCATAGCAATGGAAGTCCAGTTTGAAGTGACGGAGTACATGACCAAGGGGGAGGATGTAGATGATGAAGAGGAGGGGACCGAGAACAGAGCCTTGGGGAACGCCTTGAGTGACAGTGGCTGTAGCAGAGGTGTGGTTATGGAGAGAGATGAAGTGGGATCGGTTGGAAAGGTAGGAACGGAGCCAGCTGAGTGCAGAACCTTCAATGCCAAGGTCTTTAAGTCTGGTAAGCAGGATGTTATGGTTCACGGTATCGAAGGCCGCACTCAGGTCGAGGAGGATGAGGATGTTGAGTGTCAGCAGAGGTGAGGAGGTCGTTGAGGACTTTGAGGAGAGCAGTTTCTGTGCTATGGAGGGGGCGAAATCCAGATTGGAGGGGTTCGAATAGGTTATACGCGAGGAGGTGGGAATGAAGTTGTGACGCGATGATACGCTCCAGGGTTTTTGAAAGAAAGGGGAGGTTTGAGATTGGGCGGTAGTTAATGAGAGAGGAGGGATCAAAACCAGGTTTCTTTAAGATTGGTTTGACAGCAGCAGTTTTGAAAGCAGAGGGGACAATTCCTTGGGACAATGAGGAATTGAAGAGATTAATGAGGTAGGGGCAGAGAACGGGGAGGCAGGATTCAGCAGGGGAGTGGGGAGAGGGTCGAGGGAGCAGGTAGTGGGTTTGGAAGAGCTAATGAGTTTGGAGATTTCAGTAGGGGTGACCAGGTCAAACTGGGAGAGGAAGCAGTGTGGAGGAGGGGTAAGGAGGTCAGTGGAGATAGAAAGGGTAGTTGTGGAGGTTGTTTTTCAGGTTGAAGGCCTGTGACCAGTTGTGTATGGCCGGGGTCAGTGTGGATCCACTGCTGTTAGTTAACATTGTTAGTAAATTTATACCCAAATTGCTGATATGGTGGACAGTGAGTAATACTTACACAACAGAGCTCATTTTCTCCATATTCTACTGAATCACAGAGCTATAGAGCATGGAAACAGATTCTTCGGACTACTTTGTCCATGTTGATCATTCTGCGATTCTGAGCTAGTCCCATTTGCCCACATTTAGCCTGTAACTGTTCCTATCAATTTCTATCTTATTAAAGTAGCAATTGTATCTTCTTCTGTAGCCTTATCTGGCAGCTCATTCAAGAGTGAAAATGATGCCCGAGATCCTTCTTACCCTATGCTCTCTCAAACCTCACAGTAATATTGAAGTACATAACAGAATAGCTCAGTTGTGGAGGTGAGCTAAGGACTGGCCAATGGAATTTAACTGTGATAAGTGTGATACATTGCATTTTGGTCTGTCAACCAGGGTTGGACTTGCACAGTAAATAGTAGAACCTTGTAAAATGGTGCAGATGGAGTTACTACAGATAAATTATATCAAATTATGAGAGGCAGCAATAAAGTGAACACCCAGTATTTATCCCAACTTAGAGGATTCTAAAGTTAGAGAGCAAAGGGTAAGAAAGATCTCAGAGGCATATTTTTCACTCTGGAATGAACTGCCAGGAGGTCACAGAATTGCTAATTTAAAATTTCATATCACCCAAGTGATTAGTAGCAAGTTAACCAATAGTACTTCAAGCCCATACCTTTTCTGTTCAAAACGTTAACACCTTCATTTATTGGTACAGTTGCTGTTGAGATGTGGCTCGGTGAACTCAATGGAAGAGCTGCACTGACTAGATGTATTTTGGGTGATGATCTGCCTCCACTACTGATGATCCACACCAGGAAAGAGGGTTCAGTCCCAGAAAAATGCAGTTTTATCTTAGATTATATTTTCAACCATCTATTAAAATGATAAAAATACAATTGGCAACCATATCTCCTATAAGAATAAATGGATTGTATTGGTTGAGAAGTGACAGGTGCATAATATTGAATCAATACTAGCCCTGGAAAATACTACATTTTGCTGAATAAATTATAACATAAATGTTCTTCAAATTCAAGAAAGAACTACATGTGCTGTAAAGTTATATTTTGTTTTTAAGGTCTGCATATTTATTCTGCGAGGAACTGCTTCATTATTCTATTATTATTTCCTCCAATACACTAGACTATAATTTTTTTTAGACATGATTGAAAATGATCTTACTTGGTTGAGGTGATGGCTCTACGATTATATAACCCATGGCACAGGGTAATATGGGCTTGTTGACGTTGACTTTACTGCAAATGTTAATACCATTCATTAAGTCACTGTGTCAATATAAAATGCATACAAGGGACAGTCCATGAAAGTCATCAAATAATCTACTTATCCAACCTAGCACATCGTAATTAACATAGCTTCTACAATATTAGCTTCAAATGTCATCTTCTGAATAGTATGGAACCTGTCATTTAGCAAATCCATCTAAATCCAAATTGATCTACGTTAAATTACTTTATTCTACGGGTAACAATTGATTTTCTTAAAATATCAGACTCTGTAACTAACAACTAAAACATCAGGTTAGAGGATAATCAGAGATTATTCACAATTCAAGCAAAACTCGTTTTCTAGAACAAGGTCCGAAGCCTGGCAGGTCATAGCTTTTCATGCACATGAGGGTGACAAAACTTCTCATATCCAGTCATTGTTCCAGTAACTCATTTACATTTTTATGGTCTGCTAAGAAAAGAGTCTCTTTCTATTTCATCATCCAGGGCCTTCATAATTTAATCCATCTCAAATAAATCACCCCTCAGTCTCATGTTCCATGGAAACAACTGAATTTGATTCATTTTTTGAAGAAGCAACTATGAATGTTAATGAGGGCAGGGTTGTAGATGTAGACTATATAGACAATATCAAGGCCTTGGTAGCAGGTTAACCAATGGTCGTCTGCTCTGGAAGAGTAGACTGCTCGGGATCCAGGGAGAGATAGCTAACTGGAAACAAAATTGGCTTCATGGTAGTAAGAAGATGGTGGTAGAAGGTTGCTTTTTGGACTGGTGGTCAGTGAATAGTGGTGTGCCTCAGGGATCTCCAGGACAAGGGGTCACAGCTTAAGGATAAGGGGGAAATCCTTTAAAACCAAGATGAGAAAAACTTTTTTCACACAGAGAGTGGTGAATCTCTGGAACTCTCTGCCACAGAGGGTAGTTGAGGCCAGTTCATTGGCTATATTTAAGAGGGAGTTAGATGTGGCCCTTGTGGCTAAGGGGATCAGAGGGTATGGAGAGAAGGCAGGTACGGGATACTGAGTTGGATGATCAGCTATGATCATATTGAATGGCGGTGCAGGCTCAAAGGGCCGAATGGCCTACTCCTGCACCTAATTTCTATGTTTCTATGTTTCTATCAGTATGGGGTCCATCGCTGTTTGTCATCTGCTTGAGATTTGGATGTGGATAAGCGAGTTTTCAAATGATACTGAAATAGATAGTTTCATAAACAATGAAGATGATTATCAAGAACTATGGCAGGGTGTTGATCAGCTGAGCAAATGTGCCCAGGGCTTGCTAATGGAGTTTAATGTAGTTAAGCATGAGCAGCTGTATGTCTTTATTGTAGCCACATGGCTAGCAACTAAACTTCTACAAAGCAAGTTATTGTGAGACAATTGTTGAAAATAATCATTCCAGAACAGAGGGTAGTCACAAGCGATGGTAGATGCCGGAATTTGGAACAAAAAAATAAACTGCTGGAAGAACTCAGCAGGTCAAGCAGCATCTGTGGAGCCAAAGGGATAGTCGTCTCAGATTGAAACTGATGCAGGGTCTCAAACATGAAACATAGACTGGACATTTTACTTTGGAGTCACGTGAGTGACTATGTGAAGAACCCGCCAGCCCGCATGCGCATCATATCATCTATCATATGGCGCAGCAACTGGACGGCTGGCAGGTGGCTCCAGCGGTAAGTTAAAAAAAGACCCGCAGGTAAGTTCTTATCTATTCTGAGGTTGTTTCTTGTTCTGGAAATTGCTTTGCAGAACGGTGTGTTCCAGTAGTATGGACAAATCGAGGGTCAAGCCCAAATGGACCGCGAAACAGGCTACAGACACGGAAGTACGGGCAGTCAGCAGCGGCCGAATTCACCTCCCGGGTCGCTGGCAGCGGAGCCAGCAACCTCCGACTTGGTCCCTCTAACATCCGCAGTGGTTCCCCAAAAAGGGGGTAAAGCCAAGCGTAAGTCGGATAGGAACGTGGATTCCGATGAATCGGGTTGGGAAGATGCACCTCCTGCGATGGACAGCGCCCTAGGGCGTATGTCTCGCATGGAGCGTTTGATGGAGCAGATGCTCTAATGTGACATGCTCCAGCAGAGCTTTGTCACCGTGGGTCTCCTCGGACACCCATGTCAGCACCTGGTACAGGGCTGCACAGTATCTCCCTCTCCTCGGAGGGGAGTATACGGGGTCGGTACTGGGCTTACTCTGAAGTCGGGGATTTGGCTGAAGGTACGTCCAGTGTGCTGGGGGTGCATGAAGCTCAGAAATTATCGCTGTTGATTTCCAAATTCGCAATACCCTCGTTGTCTGGCGAACCTTTACAAGAACAGCTGCCGGCCAGTATCGATTACTTCATATCCCACCAGCTGCAAGAGCAAGTCATGACAGATACAGCTGCCAAGTACGCGGCACCTGTGAACTGTGCTTCCCTAAATGTTCCTGTGGTGAACAATTCAATTTGGGGACACATTAGTGGCGGCATCAGAGCCCAAGATGTGAAAATCCAAAAGGTCCTCAAGTTGCTGGCATCGCGCATTGAATTGAATTGAATTGAATTGAATGCCTTTATTGTCATTCAGGCCTTACGGTCTGAACGAAATTTCATGCCTGCAGTCATACATACAATCATACAATAGTAACAACAATAAACACAAATTAACATCCACCACAGTGAGTCCTCCAAGCACCACACTGTGGTGGAGGCAAAAATCTTAGGGCTGCAGTCTCTTCCCTCCTCTTCTCCCTCTGCGCTGAGGCGATTCCCCACCGGGCGATGTAACAAACAGTCCCGCGGTTCACCGAACCCCGCAACGGGCCGGCTCAAACACCGCGGCCCGGGGTGGTCGAAGCTGCCGCTCTCTAGTCCAGTGGACACAGCCGCTGGCCCGCGGCTTAATCCCGGACTCAGGTCACCGACGCCAGAAAGCCGTCCCAGCCACCGGAGCACCGATCCAGCCCCGAGCCGGATCGCCCTCACGTGAGTGCCGTTCCTCCCTCGAGCTGGGCCGCTCCGACGGGAGCGCGGAACCTCCCTCGGGCTGGGCCACTCCGACGTGAATGCCGTTCCTCCCTCGGGCTGGGCCACTCCGACGGGAGTGCCGTTCCTCCCTCGGGCTGAGCCACTCCGACGGGAGTGCCACAGCCCCTCACGGGAGAGTCTCAGTCCCTCGCCAGGCCGTCCTCACGAGAGCGCAGTTCCAGCCCCGAGCTGGGCCGCCCTCACGGGAGCGAGCCCAGGGCAAGTCCTGACTGGCTCTGCCTCCGGAGCCTCGAGGTCGCCAGCTCCGCCATTAGGCCTCAGCGCAGACGGAGGCAGAGAAGGGGGATACGACAAAAAGTCGTATTCCCCCGAAGGGAGAGACAGCAAGCCTCGTTTCAACCCCCCACCCCCCCCCCCCCCACATAAACACAACTTAAAAAACAAAAACGTAACTACACAAAACGAAAAAGAACACCACAAAAAAGTAAAGACAAACGGACTGCAGGCGAGCCGCAGCCGTTCCCAGCGCAGCCACTTCCGCCACTTACGGCGTTTGTCAGGTCTATAGATAGAACATCTCTATCAGATGTACAGGAGGATGCCCTGGCACTGTTATGCAGTGCTCGGTACGAGATCAACCGCTTTAGGAAAAGTGCCATCAGACCGGCCTTGAACCCTAAATTTGCGGGGTTATGCAGAACCAGCAACACCCAGCCGCCAAGTCTACTATTCGGGGAGAACCTGTCAAAACAGGTCAAGGCTGTTGGGCTGATAAAGGGACCGTCAACCGGCAAGACCTCCCAACCTCGGCGACAGCAACCCTATGCATCCACCAGCAGGAACGATACCCGGAAGCTGGTGAAAGCTCGAAGCCCGTGTACTCTGGACAAAGGTCTTTTTTAGGCCAAGGCCCAGAACGGCCTACTTGGAAAATGCGCCAACCCCACATCCCAGCACCCCTACCCCCCAGGACTCGGTACGGAAGAAGTAAATACTAACCCATTGGTAACCATGGAGGTAGGTGGGTCTAGCTTCTTCCGGGACTTAGGGGGTGAAAATGATTCACAAGTTGGTGGTAGGTTACGCTTGTTTTTGAGTGCATGGAGTTCAATAACGTCTGACCCTTTTATACTGCACAGTATTCAAGGTTATAAAATTGAGTTCCTTCACAATTCTTTTCCACCCACACAGCATGCACCTAAACGGACGTTTGTGCTTTCACAGCAAGAACATTTACATGTGCATACAGAATTTTTGAGGTTATATTCGAAAGGGATAAATGAGAAATCCCGGCATACCTCTCGTGAATTTGTATCTAATATATTTACAAGGGAAAAGAAAGATGGCGGTTGCCGCATCATCATTGATTTAACACAGCTTAATACTTTTGTGCAGTACAAACACTTTAAAATGGAAACATTTGTTACTGCCAAGCATATGATTTCCAAAGGTTACTTTATGGCTTGCATCGATCTCAAAGATGCGTACTATTCAGTACCCATACACAAGGATCACCGTAGGTATTTGAAATTTAACTGGATAGGGCAACTGTGGCAGTTTAATGCTTTGCCTAATGAGTTAACATCAGCCCCCAGATTGTTTATCAAAATCTTAAAACCAGCACTTGCGCTTCTTAGGGCGCAGAAATATATTGGCGTGGCATATCTGGATGATATCTTAATTATTGGGAAAACTATGGAATCAGCTAAAATAGCTTTTGCGGCCACCAAACTGTTATTGGAAAAATTGGGGTTTCTTATCCATCCAGATAAATCCAAATTGATACCTTCCACGGTTATGGATTATTTAGGATTTACTGTTAACTTTCTTCACATGTCTGTGACTCTGCCTGGGGGCAAGGCCACAGAATTAGTAGAGGCCTGTTACAGCCTTATTGCCGTTAAGCAACTCTCAATTCAACAAGTATCTAGTGTCATTGCCAAGCTAGTGGCAGCATTTCCAGCCACAGTTTGGACCTTTACATTATCAAAATTTACAGAGGGCAAAGGTACAAGCACTCACAATTCGTGCTGGTCACTTTGACAGACCTATGCGGTTACCAGCCAGTGCTATTTCTGAATTGCAATGGTGGATATCAAACATTCGGCATTGTTCTAATACCAATGTAGTCAGTAGTCCTTCAGTTGTTTTACAGACTGATGCTAGCGCTCTAGGTTGGGGTGCTACTGATACCATCTCTAGTTGTGGTGGCAGATGGGATATGCATGAATCCTCGTTGCTTCAATCACATGGTATTAATTATTTAGAATTGTTGGGTGTGTTCTATGGCCTAAGAGCTACTGCACAGACATGCACCATTTGCATGTCCAACTTCAGGTCAACAACAGGTGGCTTATATTAATCACATGGGTGGAATTAAGTCAATATCCTGTGATTATTTGGCTAAACTTATTTGGCACTGGTGCATCAAGAAAAATATTTGGGTATCAGCTACTTACCTTCCAGTAAACTTAATACAGTGGCAGACACCAGGTCACGACTATTTAATGACAACACCGAATGGATGTTGGACCACAAAGTGTTTACCGACATTGTAGCCGGATATCGACCTGTTTGCATCCAGGCTCAATCACCAATTGCCAACATATGTTGCTTGGCAGCCAGATCCTGGGGCAGTGGTGATGTATGCATTCTCGCTGCATTGGGGAGGACTGTTTTTCTATGCATTTCCTCCCTTCTGCCTCATCAGTCAGGTCTTGCAAAAAATCCAAAAAGACTCCGCTTCGGGTATTTTGGCAGTACCCAACTGGCCTCCTCAACCATGGTTCCCTGTGGTTCTGGGTATGGTATCAGAACCCTGCATGGCCAATCCCAAATACTATAGTTTGTTGGTTCATCCTGTGACAGGTGAGAGTCACCCGTGCCATGACTGGTCAAATTTGTTCATTTGCAGAATCTGAGGAGATCGTTTTTGGGACTTGGACTAGCGGATCAAACCGTGGATATGATCACAGCGGCATGGAGAGATTCCACCAAAAACCAATATATCTCCTATATCAGAAAATGGGAGACGTTCTGTGAACGAACTGACATAACGTAAAATATGCCTTGCGTGACTGATGTATTAGAAATCTTGACCGGTCTGTACTTTTGATGAAGGTCTGTCCTACAGTGCCATTAACTGTGCCAGAAGTGCACTGTCATCCTACTTGTGGCGAGCGTCTAGACACCACGCTGTCGGGTCTCACCCTCTTGTATCGTGGCTTATGAAGGGTATTTTCAATACCAATCCCCCCAGGTCTAGGTACTCCCACGTTTGGGATGTTAGCACTGTCCTGACATTGCTTAGGGGATGGGCTGCTGCTACATCCCTGTCTCTGACCAGGCTAACGTATAAAGTAGTCATGCTTATGGCACTGATCTTGGCTCAACGAGTCCAGTCGCTGCATAAGTTACGGCTGGACACTATGACCATAACTACCGATAAAATAACGTTCTACATATTTGAATTAATTAAATAGGACAGACCAGGGACGTCTGGGCAAAGATTGGAATTTGTAGCCTATCCCATGGTCCGTCGTTTATACATAGTCACCCATTGACTTCAATATGTCAGGATCACAAAAAACCTTAGAGACTCTGAAATGGCTTTATTTGTCAGTCATAAAAAACCTCACAAAAGGGTGTCTGGGCAGACCATCTCTAGGTGGCTAAGACAGGTTTTGGCTTTGGCAGGTGTGGATACTGATGTTTTTAAATCTCATTCCACCAGAGCTGCAAAGATTTTGGAAGTTCCCATGGACCACATCCTTGCGACAGCAGGATAGTCTAGTGAAAGAACTTTTCAAACATATTATAATAAACCCATAGACAAGCCTGGGTTATTTGCTGACTCAATTCTAAACTCTGTCTTATAATTTGCCCCGAATGTAAGGGGTCATTATTATTTTTGTTAATAAAGCATCAGCATGTTCAAATAACTATGTCATGTCTGAGTGCATTTTACAGTTACTCCTCCTCGGTCAGTTATTACAGTGTGTGACGCATGGACTTGTTCCACGGCATGAAATCACAGAGCTTTGAAATCTTCACGTAGTCACTCACGTGACTCCGAAGTAAAATAGTAAGATTAAACGAGAACTTACCAGTTTGAAGTTTGTTCTTTATTTTATGAGGAGTTACGTTGAGGGATTACGTGCCCTCCACTCCCAACCCTCTATCATAAAGGTCAGCTGGTATGCTAGTTCTCTAATCTTACTATATTAGTTCACCAATTATCATCTGTGATTTCACACCGCTGCTTTGAAGATTGATGCGCATGCGGGCTGGCGGGTTCTTCACATAATCCCTCAACGTAACTCCTCATAAAATAAAGTTCAAACTTCAAACTGGTAAGTTCTCGTTTAATCTTACTATCATTTTCCATTTGATTACTTCACACATGCTTGCCTCATGATCTATAAAGTTTACCGAGAAGACTAAAATAATTAACAACAATTTAACTGGAAGAATATTGACACAGAATAGAGAATCAGGAACTGTTGCAAAAGGCCATCGATGGCGATTAAACTATGTGGGACAAACTGTAATCAGATCTTCATGATAGAAGGAAAAGCAGAAGCAAGTAACAGTCTATCTTCTCATCATTCTCACAGGGTTTCCAGGCTCAGAGGCAAAATGAAGTGAAAGCACAACAGTGCTTAAGGCAAGAAAATCCGATAGTAACGAAGGCATCAAACTCAGGAAAAAGGGCTTTATCACTATGGCAATAAGAAATAACCAGATGTACAGTTTAAAACGATGAAATAGCAACGTAGGAAGACTTAGTTATGATACCCATGTGAGAATATTGTCAGGAGCAATCAAATCCAAGCTCCAATTTCCAATTGTCTCATTTGGGATTTGAGGACCCCCAGCCTTCTAGAAGATTGATGTGAAAACATCAAAGAAACATCAAGTACACCAAGAGTGAGTGATATTACTCAAGGACAACTGACACAGAAGGCGAACCCTGACATCTTAACTCAGAGAAGATTACAACCCATTGAAGTAATCCCAACCAGTTAATCTTACATCTGGAATCCAAGTCCAAGTGTTGTTTCAATTATTGGGCAGCAAGATGGGAAAAGTATATCAGTAAATTAGGTGATTAAGAGTTACAAAGCTCTTGTTGAATGGTTTAGTTAAATGCCTGTAAATTTAGAAACATAGAACATAGAAAATAGGTGCAGGAGTAGACCATTCGGTCCTTCGAGCCAGCACCACCATTCAATATGATCATGGCTGCTCATCTAAAATCAGTACCCTTTTGCTGTTTTTTCCCCATATCTCTTGATTCCTTTAGCCCTAAGAGCTAGATCTAACTATCTTTATAATAGTTTAACTCATTTAAAACTGATATGAATATTAATAAAGATTGAGTTGTGTCAGTGCCTTCTTTGTCACCACATCAATTGAGCCCCCACGTTGCAGAGGTTTCAGTCAGTCAGCATCCTTGGATGGGCATGTCAAGTGATCATCTCATCATTACAATGCAGATGTCTTAACAACAAAAAGGAGTTGCAGAGAACTTGTTAGTTAGGGTAAGCTGGATGAGTTAGCGTAAACTCTGCAAGTCAGCCTCAAGCAGTGCTCAGTATAACTTCCCTGCTTTGACAGAGGGATCAAACAACAAAGTTAATAAAGTAAGGCTGTGATTTACAGTCAAAAGGGTTTGCCAGTATAAACCTATCCCTGCAAAGAATAGATTTGCTGCATTCCAACTGGATATCTGTTGGTGATAAGGTGCAACATTGTGGTGAGAAAGACTATGAAACGTTTTGGAGCAACAATGTGGCCTTGTTTGGACATTGCTCTCCATGGAGATTACTTCTGTTTGTGAACACATCAGATAGATCCATGGCTTGTGTGCCACTGTGGGGCCAATGCAGGCTGCATATTAATTTCTGTAGACACCTAGGGAGAAGGAACCAGTTCAATATGGATAGGCTTACTTAACTTTGTGCTGGAAAATAAAATACTTCAAGGAGTGGACCAAGGTAGTGGGGGTTCAACTGAGGAAACATTTAGAAAATTAAAGACAAATTACAAGATGGTTGTGCAAGGTAACAAATGTGTAATAAGACCAATGTTATCAGGATGGATCAGAACCTCTGCATGTAAAAAGTACCCTCCAAATAGAGAGTAGAGAAAAACGATAAACAGACAAAATAAAAATACATTTTCCCTGAACCCATGAAGCATTCATTATAATATCATCACATTGGTAGCATAAATAAAAATAAACAATATCATTTAAATATAAAGACCATTGGTTATAAGAAGAGGTTGGACAAATTTGGATTGTTTTCTCTGGAATGTCAGAAGCTGACGGGCTACCTGAGAGAATTATGTCGGGGTGGGAGATTGCAACCTTCACGCGGTGCACCCTGTTTCAACGAATGCAATCAACGCGGCATGCTTAAACAGATCAAACAGAACAGTTTGTCTTACAACTTTAGGCTGTGCACGCCATACGCAAGAAAAATATAGAATTATGTTAATTTATGAGAGATAATGATAGGCCAGATTATCAGAATCTTTTTTCCAGGGTGAGATACTTAGCACTTGTCTGACTTAAATTCCATCTGTCAGTCCCCAGCCCAAGCTAATACAGATCCTGTTGTAATCTTAGATAACCTTCTTCACTTCACTATACCAAAAATGTTGGTCTCATCCATAATCTTAGTAACCAAGCCACCTACACGTTCAGTCAAATCATATAGTTGAGAAACAACAGATCCCTGTGGCATACCGCTGGTCACAGGCCGCTAATTTGATCAACAACTCTCCACTATCACTCTCTGACTTCTACCACCAAGCCAATTTTGTATTCAATTTTGCTAGCTCACCCTGGATCCGATGTGATCTAACCTTCAAGACCAGCCTACCATGTGGGAGCTTATCAAAGACCTCACTAAATACCCTGCAGTCAATGTCTACTAACCTGTCCTCTTCAATCCTCTGCCACCTCTTGAAAAAACTCAATCAAATTTAGGAGATGCGATTTCCCATGCATAAATCCATGCTGGCTATCCATAAATCAGTCCATGACTTTCCGAATGCTGGTGGATCCAATCTCTCAGAATTCCCTTCAGTTACTTTCCCACCACTGATGTTGGGCTCGCCAGGCTATAATTCCCTAGCCTATCCTCTCCTTAAATAAAGGCACAACTTTAGCCACCCTCTGTCCTCCGATACCTTACCTATGGTTAACGATGAATTAAATATCTCTGCCCGAACCCCTGCAATTTATTTCCTCCCATCCCACAATGTTCTAGGATACACTCCGTCAGGCTCCAGGGATTTATCCCCCTTTATGTGTTTTAAGGCAGCTTTAATAATAAGCAACTGACCTATCAACCAGCGTGTACATGGGATACGAGAGGAAACTGGACTACCTAAATTTTTATTAATAAGTTAATAAATACTATAAATCACTAAGAATTCCATAAATAAAGAACCAAAATGAATTGTAACTTAAAAGCAAAAAGCTGCAGATGCTAGATATCTGAAATAAAAACAGAAAACACTAAATGGAAATATCAAAATATAAAAGATAAAATGTAGGTGGAATACCTTTGGATAAACAGCCTCTCTTCTCCAATTAAAATATCTGTCAAATATCCACCTCCAGCATGATTGATTCGAGTAGAACACGGAAGATTTTCTGGTTTGTAACAGAACCAAGGCTCTCCTGTCCTGAGATCAGTAAAGTTACATAGTGGTTTAGTTGGAGTTAAAAACAGATTGCAAACAGTAGTCTTTGAAATTGCTCCAGCCTTGAAAGTGCTTTTCATATAAATTCTATCTGGTCGTTCTTCACGCAGCCGTTTTAGTACTTTGATCCCTTCACTGGGATGAACTAGGGAAACAGACACGTGGACTTTTCCCGGCCAGGATAAAGTAAAATTAATGTAATAAAATCCATTTTGGTTATCTATAACTGTCCCTGCTGAACCAGCCTTTACCTCTGGGGTGTGAATCCGCGCTTGCAGATAGTCACCTCCATATTGTTTTGGATTTCCGTCAAAGTCAAACATTCGCAGCGTCACCTGCAATTGATCTCCAACGTCGAAAGTCTTCTCAGGATTTAAAATGATAAAGCAAGTATGCAATGGGTCGCTGCTTTTCCTAAAGGGCACACTGGGATCGGGAGGCTTTGGCCATTTAATCATTTTCATCAGTACTGTACCCTCTGTTCTTTCTTCAAGGGTGAAACTATGAGTCTGATAGCCATACTGCATCAGCTTGTGGATCCATTCAGTCTTCGGCATTTTTACTTCCTGCTGTAGTGTGGAATGATTCTTCGGAGCTGGGTGTCTGATCCACACTGACTTTGCTCCGGAAATTGAAAATTGCGCAAATTATGGAAAACAGCAAATTCAATTTTTAAAAATTTCAAATTGTTTTACAGCATTTATAATCATCAAGACTAAAAATTTCAAATTTTAGTTTCAATCACAGAATTTTAGCAACGTGATTAGAATATTATTATTCAAGATTGAAGTGTTTTCTTGTCATATGTATTAGAACGGAACAAGGACATTCTTACTGGCAGCAGCAGCACAACAGGTTTGCAACACAGTACTCAATAGATCAAATCATAAACAAACAAACATAGAAACATAGAAACATAGAAAATAGGTGCAGGAGTAGGCCATTCGGCCCTTCGAGCCTGCACCGCCATTCAATATGATCATGGCTGATCATCCAACTCAGTATCCTGTATCCTGCCTTCTCTCCATACCCCCTGATCCCTTTGGCCACAAGGGCCACATCTAACTCCCTCTTAAATATAGCCAATGAACTGGCCTCAACTACCTTCTGCGGGAGAGAATTCCACAGATTCACCACTCTCTGTGTGAAAAAAGATTTCCTCATCTCGGTCCTAAAAGATTTCCCCTTTATCCTTAAACTGTGACCCCTTGTTCTGGACTTCCCCAACATCGGGAACAATTTTCCTGCATCTAGCCTGTCCAACCCCTTAAGAATTTTGTACGTTTCTATAAGATCCCCCCTCAATCTTCTAAATTCTAGCGAGTACAAACTGAGTCTATCCAGTCTTTCTTCATATGAAAGTCCTGACATCCCAGGAATCAGTCTGGTGAACCTTCTCTGTACTCCCTCTATGGCAAGAATGTCTTTCCTCAGATTAGGAGACCAAAACTGTACGCAATACTCCAGGTGTGGTCTCACCAAGACCCTGTACAACTGCAGTAGAACCTCCCTGCTCCTATACTCAAATCCTTTTGCTACGAATGCTAACATACCATTTGCCTTCTTCACTGCCTGCTGCACCTGCATGCCTACTTTTAATGACTGGTGTACCATGACACCCAGGTCTCGTTGCATCTCCCCCTTTCCTAATCGGCCACCATTCAGATAATAATCTACTTTCCTGTTTTTGCCACCAAAGTGGATAACCTCACATTTATCCACATTATACTGCATCTGCCATGCATTTGCCCACTCACCCAGCCTATCCAAGTCACCTTGCAGCCCCCTAGCGTCCTCCTCACAGCTAACACTGCCCCCCAGCTTCGTGTCATCCGCAAACTTGGAGATGTTGCATTCAATTCCCTCGTCCAAATCATTAATATATATCGTAAATAGCTGGGGTCCCAGAACTGAGCCTTGTGGTACCCCACTAGTCACTGCCTGCCATTGTGAAAAGGACCCGTTTACTCCTACTCTTTGCTTCCTGTCTGCCAGCCAGTTCTCTATCCACATCAATACTGAACCCACAATACCGTGTGCTTTAAGTTTGTATACTAATCTCTTATGTGGGACCTTGTCGAAAGCCTTCTGAAAGTCCAGATATATCACATCCACTGGTTCTCCCTTATCCACTCTACTAGTTACATCCTCGAAAAATTCTATAAGATTCGTCAGACATGATTTACCCTTCATAAATCCATGCTGACTTTGTCCAATGATTTCACCACTTTCCAAATGTGCTGCTATCCCATCTTTAATAACTGATTCTAGCAGTTTCCCCACTACCGACGTTAGACTAACTGGTCTGTAATTCCCCGTTTTCTCTCTCCCTCCCTTTTTAAAAAGTGGTGTTACATTAGCTACCCTCCAATCCTCAAGAACTACTCCAGAATCTAAAGAGTTTTGAAAAATTATCACTAATGCATCCACTATTTCTGGGGCTACTTCCTTAAGTACTCTAGGATGCAGCCTATCTGGCCCTGGGGATTTATCGGCCTTTAATCCATTCAAACAAAGATAGACAATAGACAATAGGTGCAGTAGGCCATTCGGCCCTTCCAGCCAGCACCGCCATTCAATGTGACCATGGCTAATCATCCACAATCAGTACCCCGTTCCTGCCTTCTCTCCATATCCCTTAATTTTGCTATCCCTAAGAGCTCTAACTAACTCTCTCTTGAAAGCATTCGGAGAACCAGCCTCCACCGCCTCTGAGGCAGAGAATTCCACACACTCACAACTCTCTGTGTGAAAAAGTTTTTTCTCATCTCCCTTCTAAATGGCTTACCACTTATTCTTAAACTGTGACTCCTGGTTCTGGAATCCCCCAACATTGGGAACATGTTTCCTGCCTCCAATGTGTCCAAACCCATATTATCTTATATGTTTCAATATGAATCCCTCTCATCCTAAATTCCAGAGTATACAAGCCCAGCCGCTCCAATCTATCAACATATGACAGTCCTGCCATCCTGAGAATTAACCTGTGAACCTACGCTGCACTCCCTCAATAGCAAGAATGTCCTTCCTCAAGTTTGGAGACCAAAACTGCACACAATACTCCAGGTCTGGTCTCACTAGGGCCCTGTACAACTGCAGGAGGACCTCTTTGCTCCTATACTCAACTCCTCTTTGAAGGCCAACATGCCATTCGTTTTCTTCTCTGCCTGCTGTACATGCATGCGTACTTCCAGTGAGTGATGAACAAGGACCCCCCAGATCCCGTTATACTTCCCCTTTTCTTGACACAATTTAGATAATAATCTGCCTCCCTGTTTTTGCTACCAAAGTGGATAACCTCACATTTATCCACATTAAACTGCATCTGCCATGCATCTGCCCACTCACCCAACCTGTCCAAGTCACCCTGCATCCTCATAGCATCCTCCTCACAGTTCACACTGCCACCCAGCTTTTTGTCATCTGCAAATTTGCTAATGTTATTTTTAATCCCGTCATCCAAGTCGTTAATATATATTGTAAATAGCTGCGGTCCCAGCACCGAGCCTTGTGGTACCCCACTAGTCACTGCCTGCCATTCTGAAAGGTACCCGTAAATGATGGCGCTTGCCTGTGGCGACATTTTGCCAGCAGCTCAACAGAAGAGAATTATTTATAACTTCACTCAACTCACCTGGATCAGAGAAACGGCAGAAATCAGTGCCGTAACGGACAAGCTGCTTGTGCACTTGTAGGCACTAGCGATATCACGATTTCCCGCAGTTGCGGGAGCCCCCGACTGAGAACGATCCCTCGATCGCTGGAGAACACCCGACCCAACTGAGGATCACAGGCACCGTACGTGGAAACAGCGGGAAGACCTCCGGAGCTGATAGGCAGGATCTCCCAGGAGCAACCGAGCTGGAGCTGCCAACTGTGTGGGAATACCTGATCACAACGGAGCTGGAGCTGCTGTCTAGATGGGGATCCCCGTTCCAGCGCAGTTTCACAGAAACAGCAGGTACAGTGAGCAACGGAGAGGCTTCCATTGTGCAGCAATGTTACAAAACTTACCTTCAGCAGCGCTGCAGCTCTGCCCCTGGCCGTGTGCGCGACTTTTCGCCTGGGAAGGGGGGGGGGGGGGGATTAAAATGCCGTTTTCTCCACCCTGTCGGAGGCTGATGAAGAAAAATCGATCGGACTTGCGTTCCCGTTTGTTTTTTCTTTGTTAATCGCGAGAAAATTTAATGATTTGATTAAAATAAAAAGTGACTTCTAACGCCCTCAGCACCTACAACGTGACGGATTGCATGAACGGGACAAAACTCAGGGTGTCGTCTATTTTACATATAAACTTGCTTCTTGGGATGGCTTTAATCAAATTTTACGTTGCGAAAATGTGTCTTGGCCCCATACGAACTGGCAGTGTTTTTCCTGCCGATATGGGGTTCAAATTCACCGCAAATGCAACGTTCCAATCGATCGCGTTCCAGAAAAACCCACTCGCAAGATGATTTAAATGCTCTTTTTTTTTGGACAATCATGTCATAGGAGCATCTAAATCATCTATATTTTGTGTTATTGTCTACCCATAGTCAATATTTTTATAATAAATATCAGTTTTAGTCACATGTATTGTGCAAAAAAATTAAAATGTTGATTATATTGAATGGATGTTTCTAGATTAATTTATGGGAATTAAACATCAAATTCATTCCATCTGGCATATGAATTCATGACAGTGAGATTTAATAATCACGTTATATTGTGAATTCTTGTGTGAATGGGATTAGTTTGTTATTTGGATACTTAGGCTATTTTAAAAAATCCTTTTCTTAAGAAATGGAATCTACAGGACATTCTTAATGGGAAAGTAGTGGGCAGAAAGGCATGTTGTGTGGTTTGAAGAGCAAAAACTTGTAGTTTACAATGTCAAAATTGAAAAGTTGAGGAAAAACAAGGTGTACAGAGTTGCTTATTGGTTACAATCTGAGGAGTATGATGATGCTACTGATTATGATATGTCAATGTACCAGCTAGCAACTGATCTTCTCCATAAAGACTTGGTCCATTGCTAGAAATTAAATTGTAATTTATTTACCTATCTGTTACGGACTTACAGCATATAATACAATAATATTAAAGTTCTGATCTTGAGAATATCACATTTTTGAATTTTCAAGGCAGTCT